>NW_025747545.1:17500-40000 GCF_021184085.1 Oncorhynchus gorbuscha | reverse complement strand
GGTCTCAGATTGGGTCAGACTGGGTCAGACTGGGTCTTAGGTTGGGACAGATTGGGTCAGACTGGGTCTCATGTTGGGACAGACTGGGTCAGACTGGGTCTTAGGTTGGGACAGATTGGGTCAGACTGGGTCTCAGGTTGGGACAGACTGGGTCAGACTGGGTCTTAGGTTGGGACAGATTGGGTCAGACTGGGTCTCAGGTTGGGACAGACTGGGTCAGACAGGGTCAGACTGGGTCTCAGACAGGGTCAGACTGGGTCTCAGATTGGGACAGACTGGGTCAGACAGGGTCAGACTGAGTCTCAGACAGGGTCAGACTGGGTCTCAAATTGGGTCAGACTGGGTCTTAGGTTGGGACAGACTGGGTCAGACTGGGACAGACTGGGTCTCAGGTTGGGACAGACTGGGTCAGACAGGGTCAGACTGGGTCTCAGATTGGGTCAGACTGGGTCTCAGATTGGGTCAGACAGGGTCAGACTGGGTCTCAGACAGGGTCAGACTGGGTCTCAGATTGGGTCAGACTGGGTCTCAGATTGGGTCAGACTGGGTCTCAGATTGGGTCAGACTGGGTCAGACTGGGTCAGACTGGGTCTCAGATTGGGTCAGACTGGGTCTCAGATTGGGTCAGACAGGGTCAGACTGGGTCTCAGACAGGGTCAGACTGGGTCTCAGATTGGGTCAGACTGGGTCTCAGATTGGGTCAGACTGGGTCTCAGATTGGGTCAGACTGGGTCTCAGATTGGGTCAGACTGGGTCTCAGATTGGGTCAGACTGGGTCTCAGATTGGGTCAGACTGGGTCTCAGAGATAAAATCACCTTATTATAACCTGACAGCTGAAGTGGAATCCAACGTCCAGCCAGGCTCCACGCTGTGGTCACACACTGGTAACGTCTCTGAGACAAAGGCCACAGTCACACACACCACAGTCACACACAGGCAAACACACACACACACACACACACACACACACACACACACACACACACACACACACACACACACACACACACACACACACACACACACACACACACACACACACACACACACACACACACACACACACACACGGCAGGCTGCGAGCTCCATAAAACATGAACCCCATTGAGCATCCCTAAGCACCAGACTGGCATGCAGTCACACGAAAGGTGCTCCGCTGCTCCACTGCTCACATTGTCCAAGTGCTTTTCAGTCTCTCCCCTCTGTCACTAACCTGACCGAGCCAGTCCTACAGCTCTCTACTCTACTGAGACAACAGCAGGGGGTGTTTTCCCCCTTCTCACTGACCGAGCCAGTCCTACAGCTCTCTACTCTACTGAGACAACAGCAGGGGGTGTTTTCCCCCTTCTCACTGACCGAGCCAGTCCTGCAGCTCTCTACTCTACTGAGACAACAGCAGGGGGTGTTTTCCCTTCTCACTGACCGAGCCAGTCCTGCAGCTCTCTACTCTACTGAGACAACAGCAGGGGGTGTTTTCCCTTCTCACTGACCGAGCCAGTTCTACAGCTCTCTACTCTACTGAGACAACAGCAGGGGGTGTTTTCCCTTCTCACTGACCGAGCCAGTCCTACAGCTCTCTACTCTACTGAGACAACAGCAGGGGGTGTTTACCACCTTCTCACTGCCACTACCCTGACAGAGCCAGTCCTACAGCTCTCTACTCTACTGAGACAACAGCAGGGGGTGTTTTCCCTTCTCACTGACTGAGCCAGTCCTGCAGCTCTCTACTCTACTGAGACAACAGCAGGGGGTGTTTTCCCCCTTCTCACTGACCGAGCCAGTCCTACAGCTCTCTACTCTACTGAGACAACAGCAGGGGGTGTTTTCCCCCTTCTCACTGACCGAGCCAGTCCTGCAGCTCTCTACTCTACTGAGACAACAGCAGGGGGTGTTTTCCCTTCTCACTGACCGAGCCAGTCCTGCAGCTCTCTACTCTACTGAGACAACAGCAGGGGTTGTTTTCCCTTCTCACTGACCGAGCCAGTCCTACAGCTCTCTACTCTACTGAGACAACAGCAGGGGGTGTTTTCCCTTCTCACTGACCGAGCCAGTCCTACAGCTCTCTACTCTACTGAGACAACAGCAGGGGGTGTTTACCACCTTCTCACTGCCACTACCCTGACAGAGCCAGTCCTACAGCTCTCTACTCTACTGAGACAACAGCAGGGGTGTTTTCCCTTCTCACTGACCGAGCCAGTCCTGCAGCTCTCTACTCTACTGAGACAACAGCAGGGGGTGTTTTCCCTTCTCACTGACCGAGCCAGTCCTACAGCTCTTTACTCTACTGAGACAACAGCAGGGGGTGTTTTCCCCCTTCTCACTGACCGAGCCAGTCCTACAGCTCTCTACTCTACTGAGACAACAGCAGGGGGTGTTTTCCCTTCTCACTGACCGAGCCAGTCCTACAGCTCTTTACTCTACTGAGACAACAGCAGGGGGTGTTTTCCCCCTTCTCACTGACCGAGCCAGTCCTACAGCTCTCTACTCTACTGAGACAACAGCAGGGGGTGTTTTCCCCCTTCTCACTGACCGAGCCAGTCCTACAGCTCTCTACTCTACTGAGACAACAGCAGGGGGTGTTTTCCCCCTTCTCACTGTCACTAACCTGACCGAGCCAGTCCTACAGCTCTCTACTCTACTGAGACAACAGCAGGGGGTGTTTTCCCTTCTCACTGACCGAGCCAGTCCTGCAGCTCTCTACTCTACTGAGACAACAGCAGGGGGTGTTTTCCCTTCTCACTGACCGAGCCAGTCCTACAGCTCTTTACTCTACTGAGACAACAGCAGGGGGTGTTTTCCCCCTTCTCACTCCCACTAATCTGACCGAGCCAGTCCTACAGCTCTTTACTCTACTGAGACAACAGCAGGGGGTGTTTTCCCCCTTCTCACTCCCACTAACCTGACCGAGCCAGTCCTGCAGCTCTCTACTCTACTGAGACAACAGCAGGGGGTGTTTTCCCCCTTCTCACTGCCACTAACCAAGAGGCTAACCAAGGCAGTCTACTTTACACCTCTCTACTTAATCCGTTAGGCTGGCAACCCTGCTTGGGTTCATTGTGTAAAACCAGACAAGCCAGCCAGAGCTCTGTCTGAACCATGCTAAGCCTACATCTCTGTCACAGAGAGGGGAGACAGGATAGAGGTAGAGGCCTCACAATGCTAAAACTGCATCTCTGTCACAGAGAGGGGAGACAGGATAGAGATAGAGGCTTCACAATGCTAAAACTACATCTCTGTCACAGAGAGGGGAGACAGGATAGAGATAGAGGCTTCACAATGCTAAAACTACATCTGTGTCAGAGAGAGGGGAGATAGGATAGAGGTAGAGGCTTCACAATGCTAACCCTACATCTGTGTCACAGAGAGGGGAGACAGGATAGAGGTAGAGGCTTCACAATGCTAAAACTACATATGTGTCACAGAGAGGGAAGACAGGATAGAGGTAGAGGCTTCACAATGCTAACACTACATCTGTCTCAAGGAGAAAAGTGAAAGAGATGAGAGAAGGAGAGAGGGGGAAAGAGAGGTGAGACAAAGAGAGAGGGAAAGAGAGGTGAGACAAAGAGAGGGGGAAAGAGAGATGAGAGAGGGAGACATGGGAAAGAGAGGTGAGAGAAGGAGAGAGGGTAAAGAGAGGTGAGAGAAGGAGACAGGGGAAAGAGAGGTGAGAGGTGAAAGAAGGAGAGAGGGGAAAGAGAGGTGAGAGAAGGAGAGAGGGAAAGAGAGGTGAGAGAGGGAGACAGGGGAAAGAGAGGTGAGAGAAGGAGAGAGAGGGGGTAAAGAGAGGTGAGTGAAGGAGACAAGGGAAAGAGAGGTGAGAGGGTTCAGAGAGGCGAGAAAAGGAGAGAGGGTAAAGAGAGGTGAGAGAAGGAGACAGGGGGAAAGAGAGGTGAGAGAAGGAGAGAAGGAGAGAGGGAAAGAGAGGTGAGAGAAGGAGAGAGGGAAAGAGAGATGAGAGAAGGAGAGAGGGGAAAGAGAGGTGAGAGAAGGAGACAAGGGAAAGAGAGGTGAGAGAAGGAGAGAGGATTCAGAGAGGCGAGAGAAGGAGAGAGGGTAAAGAGAGGTGATAGAAGGAGACAGGGGAAAGAGAGGTGAGAGGTGAGAGAAGGAGAGAGGAAAGAGAGTGAGAGAATGAGAAAGGGGAAAGAGAGATAAGAGAAGGAGAAAGAGAGGTGAGAGAAGGAGATAAGGGACAGAGAGGTGAGAGAAGGAGAGGGGGAAAGAGAAGTGAGAGAAGGAGAGATGCGAAAGAGAGGTGAGAGAAGGAAGGAGAGATGCGAAAGAGAGGTGAGAGAAAGAGAGGGGGGGAAAGAGAGGTGAGAGAAGGAGAGGGGGAAGAGAGGTGAGAGAAGGAGAGGTGCGAAAGAGAGGTGAGAGAAGGAGAGGGGGAAAGAGAGGTGAGAGAAGGAGAGGGGAAAGAGAGGTGAGAGAAGGAGAGATGCGAAAGAGAGGTGAGAGAAAGAGAGGGGGAAAGAGAGGTGAGAGAAGGAGAGGGGGAAAGAGAGGTGAGAGAAGGAGAGATGCGAAAGAGAGGTGAGAGAAGGAGAGGGGGAAAGAGAGGGGAGAGGGAAAGAGAGGTGAGAGAAGGAGAGAGGGAAAGAGAGGTGAGACAAAGGGAGAGGGAAAGAGAGCTGAGAGAGGGAGACAGGGAAAGAGGTGAGAGAAGGAGAGAGGGTTTAGAGAGGCGATAGAATGAGAGAGGGTAAAGAGAGGTGAGAGAAGGAGACAGGGGAAAGAGAGGTGAGAGATGAGAGAAGGAGAGAGGGGAAAGAGAGGTGAGAGAAGGAGAAAGGGGAAAGAGAGGTGAGAGAAGGAGAAATGGGAAAGAGAGGTGAGAGAAGGAGATAAGGGAAAGAGAGGTGAGAGAAGGAGAGAGGGAAAGAGAGGTGAGAGAAGGAGAGAGGGGAAAGAGAGGTGAGGTTACTCCTCCCTCCCTCCCCACCTCCCTCCCTCCTTCTCTTACTCCTCCCTCCCCCACCTTCCTCCCCTGTCTCTACTCCTCCCTCCCCACCTCCCTCCCTCCTTCTCTTACTCCTCCCTCCCCACCTCCCTCCCTCCTTCTCTTACTCATCCCTCCCTCCCCACCTCCCTACTTCCTTCGCTTACTCTCCCTCCCCCAACTTCCTCCCTCCATCTCTTACTCCTCCCTACCTCCTTCTCTTACTCCTCCCTCACCACCTCCCTCCCTCCTTCTCTTACTCCTCCTCCCCACCTCCTCCCTCCTTCTCTTACTCCTCCTCACCACCTCCCTCCCTCCTTCTCTTACTCCTCCCTCCCCACCTCACTACCTCCTTCTCTTACTCCTCCCTCACCACCTCCCTCTCTCCTTCTCTTACTCCTCCCTCTCTCCTTCCTTCCTTCCTCCCTCTTCCACCCTCCCACCACCTCCAAGTAATGTAGTACTTCATCCTCCCCTCCTCCTTCCTCCCACCTCCTCCAAGTAATGTAGTACTTCCTCCTCCCTCCTCCTTCCTCCCACCTCCTCCAAGTAATGTCGTACTTCCTCCTCCCCCTCCCCTCCTCCTTCCTCCCAGCCCCTCCAAGTAATGTAGTACTTCCTCCCCCCCTCCTCTCTCCTTCCTCCCAGCCCCTCCAGTCTGCTGTAGCCTCCTGGTGGCAGTGTGTCATCCAGGGAGATTTACACCAGTAGTTTAGTGTCAGTATTGGGTGGTTAACATGCTTGATGGGTCAAGACTCGCTCTTCAGGTAGAGGTTACATAACAGTCATAGGCCTGACCTTGGCCCAGTATTGGAGAGGTGTGGAAGAGGGGGAGGATGGGGGAGGGGGAGGATGAGTGAGGGGGAGGATGGGTGAGGGGAGGATGGGTGAGGGGAGAGGATGGGTGAGGGGGAGGATGGGTGAGGGGAGGATGAGTGAGGGGGAGGATGGGTGAGGGGGGAGGATGGGTGAGGGGAGAGGATGGGTGAGGGGGGAGGATGGGTGAGGGGGAGGATGGGTGAGGGGAGAGGATGGGTGAGGGAGAGGATGGGTGAGGGGGTTAGTAGTAAAAGTGTTTCCTTGAGACGCTGTCGTTCCAACCGCCTCTCCCTCACCCCATCCTCCCCTCACCCATCCTCCCCTCACCCATCCTCCCCTCACCCATCCTCCCCTCACCCATCCTCCCCTCCCCTCCTCCCATCCTCCCCCCTCATCCTCCCCCTCACCCATCCTCTCCCTCTCCTCCCCTCCTCCCCCCTCCTCTCCTGTTTTCTCTCTTCCAACCTCCCCTCTCCTGTTTTCCTCCTCCCCTCCTCCCCTCCCTCCTCTCTCCCCTCCTCCCCTCTCCTGTTTTCCTCTCTCCCTCCTCCCCTCTCCTGTTTTCCTCTCTCCCCTCCCCTCTCCTGTTTTCCTCTCTCCAACCTCCCCTCTCCTGTTTTCCTCTCTCTCCTGTCCCTCTCCCCTCCCCTCCTGTTTTCCTCCCTCCTGTTTTCTCCTCCCCTCCTCCCCTCTCCTGTTTTCCTCTCTCCCCTCCTCCCTCTTCCAACCTCCCTCCTGTTTTCCTCTCTCCCCTCCTCCCCTCCCTCTCTCCCTCCCCTCTCCTGTTTTCTCCCCTCCTCCCTCTCCTGTTTTCCTCCTCCCCTCCTCCAGACGTGTCTGTGTGTGTGTGAGCGGTAACAAGTGTGTGTGTCTCTTCTGACGCAACCACACACACACACATCCCCTCTGAAGGTCGGCCTGATCTGTCACTCTATCACCGTGCTGCTGTCACCGTGACAACAGGCACCCTGACGATTTACACTCCATCAGCTAGAGCGGGGGAGACAGGAGGTGGGAGAAGAGAGGAAGAGAGTGGGGGAGACAGGAGGTGGGAGAAGAGAGGAAGGGGGTGGGAGAGGCGGGGGAATGGGGGGAGAAGAGAGGAAGAGAGTGGGGGAGACAGGAGGTGGGAGAAGAGAGGAAGAGAGCGGGGAGACAGGAGGTGGGAGAAGAGAGGAAGGAGGGGTGGGAGAGGCGGGGGAATGAGGGGGAGAAGAGAGGAAGAGAGTGGGGGAGACAGGAGGTGGGAGAAGAGAGGAAGAGAGCGGGGGAGACAGGAGGTGGGAGAAGAGAGGAAGAGAGACAGGAGGTGGGAGAAGAGAGAAGAGAGAGCAGGAGGTGGGAGAAGAGAGGAAGAGAAGAGAGGGGGGGGAGACAGGAGGTGGGAGAAGAGAGGAAGAGAGCGGGGGGAGACAGGAGGTGGGAGAAGAGAGGAAGGGGGTGGGAGAGGGGGGGAAGGAGGGGGAGAAGAGAGGAAGAGAGAGGAAGGGGGAGACAGGAGGTGGGAGAAGAGAGGAAGAGAGCGGGGGAGACAGGAGGTGGGAGAAGAGAGGAAGAGAGCGGGGGAGACAGGAGGTGGGAGAAGAGAGGAAGAGAGCGAGGGGGAGACAGGAGGTGGGAGAAGAGAGGAAGGGGTGGGAGAAGAGAGGCGGAAGAGAGGAAGAGAGACAGGAGGTGGGAGAAGAGAGGAAGAGGACAGGGGTGGGAGAGAGGAAGAGAGCGGGGGAGACAGGAGGTGGGAGAAGAGAGGAAGAGAGTGGGGGAGACAGGAGGTGGGAGAAGAGAGGAAGAGGGGGGGAGACAGGAGGTGGGAGAAGGAGAGAGGGGGGGGGTGGGAGAGGCGGGGGAATGAGGTGGGAGAAGAGGGAAGAGAGTGGGGGAGACAGGAGGTGGGAGAAGAGAGGAAGAGAGCGGGGGGAGACAGAAGGTGGGAGAAGAGAGGAAGGTGGGGGAGACAGGAGGTGGGAGAAGAGAGGAAGAGAGCGGGGAGACAGGAGGTGGGAGAAGAGAGGAAGGGGGTGGGAGAGGCGGGGGAATGAGGTGGGAGAAGAGAGGAAGAGAGTGGGGGAGACAGGAGGTGGGAGAAGAGAGGAAGAGAGTGGGGGAGACAGGAGGTGGGAGAAGAGAGGAAGAGAGCGGGGGGGCGGGGGAATGAGGGGGGAGAGTGGAGAAGGAGAGGTGGAGAGGGTTGCCCTCCGTCAGCATGCAAGGTGAAGGACCCCATCAGAACAGAACCATCAACCAGTCCAGGAATGAGAGACTGAGAGACAGACAGGACCCCATCAGAACAGAACCAACAACCAGTCCAGGACTGAGAGACTGAGAGACAGACAGGACCCCATCAGAACTGGACCATCAACCAGTCCAGGACTGAGAGACAGACAGGACCCCATCAGAACAGAACCATCAACCAGTCCAGGACTGAGAGACTGAGAGACAGACAGGACCCCATCAGAACTGGACCATCAACCAGTCCAGGACTGAGAGACTGAGAGACAGACAGGACCCCATCAGAACTGGACCATCAACCAGTCCAGGACTGAGAGACAGACAGGACCCCATCAGAACAGAACCAACAACCAGTCCAGGACTGAGAGACAGACAGGACCCCATCAGAACAGAACCAACAACCAGTCCAGGACTGAGAGACAGACAGGACCCCATCAGAACAGAACCAACAACCAGTCCAGGACTGAGAGACTGAGAGACAGACAGGACCCCATCAGAACAGAACCAACAACCAGTCCAGGACTGAGAGACAGACAGGACCCCATCAGAACAGAACCAACAACCAGTCCAGGACTGAGAGACTGAGAGACAGACAGGACCCCATCAGAACTGGACCATCAACCAGTCCAGGACTGAGAGACTGAGAGACAGACAGGACCCCATCAGAACAGAACCATCAACCAGTCCAGGACTGAGAGACAGACAGGACCCCATCAGAACTGGACCAACAACCAGTCCAGGACTGAGAGACAGAGAGACAGACAGGACCCCATCAGAACAGAACCAACAACCAGTCCAGGACTGAGAGACTGACAGGACCCCATCAGAACAGAACCAACAACCAGTCCAGGACTGAGAGACTGACAGGACCCCATCAGAACAGAACCATCAACCAGTCCAGGACTGAGAGACAGACAGGAACCCATCAGAACAGAACCATCAACCAGTCCAGGACTGAGAGACAGACAGGACCCCATCAGAACAGAACCATCAACCAGTCCAGGACTGAGAGACTGAGAGACAGACAGGACCCCATCAGAACAGAACCATCAACCAGTCCAGGACTGAGAGACTGAGAGACAGACAGGACCCCATCAGAACTGGACCATCAACCAGTCCAGGACTGAGAGACTGAGAGACAGACTGGACCCCATCAGAACAGAACCATCAACCAGTCCAGGACTGAGAGACAGACAGGACAGAGTAGGGGTTGTGAGGGAGGGAGGGAGAGAGGGAGAGAGGGAGGGAGGGAGAGAGGGAGGGAGGGAGCAGAATCACCCACCTAGATAACTATATTCCCATATTAATATACAGTCATATACACATACACACAAACACCCTCCAACCCTCCATATTCATTTAAGTAATGGCTCCATGTATCAGTCTCTGCATGGTGGGTGTTAGAGTCATCCCATAAATAAGACCCTGTCTCTCCATTAGTCTCTCTGTATATTAATGGCCTTTAAATCATGTAGCCTGGATGGGTGTTAGGATGGGACATGGAGGAGCTGGACTTGTATACAGTATATTGGCACATTAAAGCCTGGGTGCTAGAGGCGATGATGAGCTGGTATGTTGGTACAGAACCTAGCTAGATATCTGAAACAGTTCTGAGTTCTAGAGGCTGATGTTGGTATGAGCTGGTATGTTGGTACAGAACCTAGCTAGATATCTGAAACAGTTCTGAGTTCTAGAGGCGATGATGAGCTGGTATGTTGGTACAGAACCTAGCTAGATATTTCTGAAATGATGAGCAGTTCAGAACCTGCTAGATATCTGAAACAGTTCTGAGTTCTAGATGATGAGCTGGTATGTTGGTACAGAACCTAGCTAGATATCTGAAACAGTTCTGAGTTCTAGAGGCGATGATGAGCTGGTATGTTGGTACAGAACTAGATATTTGAGTTCTAGTTCTAGAGGCGATGATGAGCTGGTATGTTGGTAAGAACAGTTCTGAAACAGTTCTAGTTCTAGGTGATGATGAGCTGGTATGTTGGTACAGAACCTAGCTAGATATCTGAAACAGTTCTGAGTTCTAGAGGCGATGATGAGCTGGTATGTTGGTACAGAACCTAGCTAGATATCTGAAACAGTTCTGAGTTCTAGAGGAGCTGGTATGTTGGTACAGAACCTAGCTAGATATCTGAAACAGTTCTGATGATGAGCTGGTTCTGAGTTCTAGAGGTGATCGATATGTTGTTGGTACAGAACCTAGCTAGATATCTGAAACAGTTCTGAACTGGTATGTTGGTACAGAACCTAGCTAGTTCTGAGTTCTAGTTCTAGAGGCGATGATGAGCTGGTATGTTGGTACAGAACCTAGCTAGATATCTGAAACAGTTCTGAGTTCTAGTGGTGATGAGCTGGTATGAGCTGGTATCTGTTTCTGGTTCTAGTGGTGATGATGAGCAGAACCTAGCTAGATATCTGAAACAGTTCTGAGTTCTAGAGGTGATTCTGATTCTAGAGCTTGGATGTTGGTAGCAGCTAGTCCATGAAAACAAACTAGATGTCAGGGTTGGGATCAATTCCATTTCAATTTAGTCAATTCTCATAAAGAAGCATTGAGGGAAATTGGAATTTCAATTAACTTCCTGAATTGACTGACCCCGACCCTGCCGGATGTACAATACCAGTCAACAGTTTGGACACATACTCATTCAAGGGTTTTTCTTTCTTTTTACTATTTTCTACGTTGTAGAACAATACTGAATACATCAAAACCATGAAATAACGCATATGGAATCATGTAGTAACCAAAGAAATGTTAAATAAATCAAAATATATTTAAGATTTGAGATTCTTCAAATTGCCACCCTTGCCTTGATGACAACTTTGCAAACACTTGAAATTCTCTCAACCAGCTTCATGACGTAGTCACCTGGAATGCATTTCGATTTTAACAGGTGTGCCTTGTTAAAAGTTAATTATGGAATTGATTTCCCTCTTAATGCATTTGAGCCAATCAGTTGTGTTGTGTCAAGGTAGGGGTGGTATACAGAAGACAGCCTTATTTGCTAAAATTCCATATTATGGCAAGAACAGCTCAAATAAGCAAAGAGAAACGACAGTCCATCATTACTTTAAGACATGAAGGTCAGTCAATGTGGAAAATCTCAATAACTTTGAAAGTTTCTTCAAGTGCATTCGCAAAAAACATCAAGCACTATGCTGAAGCTGGCTCTCATGAGGACCGCCACAGGAAAGGAAGACCCAGAGTTACCTCTGCTGCAGAGGATAAGTTCATTAGAGTTACCAGCCTCAGAAATTGCAGCCACATTAAATGCTTCACAGAGTTCAAGTAAGAGACACATCGCAACATCAACTGTTCAGAGGAGACTGTGTGAATCAGGCCTTCATG
This sequence comes from Oncorhynchus gorbuscha, assembly GCF_021184085.1. Lineage (NCBI taxonomy): Eukaryota > Metazoa > Chordata > Actinopteri > Salmoniformes > Salmonidae > Oncorhynchus > Oncorhynchus gorbuscha. Next base: position 28,651 of record NW_025747545.1, on the reverse strand, counting down.
GTCAAATTGCTGCAAAGGAACCACTACTAAAGGACAGCAAAAAGAATAAGAGATTTGCTTGTGCCAAGAAACACGAGCAATGGACATTAAACCAGTGGAAATCTGTCCTTTGGTCTGATGAGTCCAAATTTTTGATTTTTGGTTCCAACCGCCGTGTCTTTGTGAGACGCAGAGTAGGTGAACAGATGATCTCCGCATGTGTGGTTCCCACCGTGAAGCATGGAGGAGGAGGTGTGATGGTGACACTGTTGGTGATTTATTTAGAATTCAAGGCACACTAAACCAGCATGGCTACCACAGTATTCTGCAGCGATACGCCATCCCTTCTGGTTTGCGCTTAGTGGGACTATCATTTGTTTTTCAACAGGGCAATGACCCAACACACCTCCAGGCTGTGTAAGGGCTATTTGACCAAGGAAAATGATGGAGTGCTGCATCAGATGACCTGGCCTCCACAATCACCCAACCACAACCTAATTGAGATGGTTTGGGATGAGTTGGACCGACCACAGAGTGAAGAAAAAGCAGCCAACAAGTGCTCAGCATATGTGGGAACTCCTTCAAGACTGTTGGAAAAAGCATTCCAGGTGAAGCTGGTTGAGAGAATGCCAAGAGTGTGAAAAGCTGTCATCAAAGCAAACAGCGGTTACCTTGAAGAATCTAAAATATATTTTGATTTATTGAACACTTAGTTGGTTACTACATGATTCCATATGTGTTATTTCATAGTTTTGATGTCTTCACTAATATTCTACAATGTAGAAAATAGTTTTTAAAAAAGAAAGAAAAACCCTGAATGAGTAGGTGTGTCCAAACTTCTGACTGGTACTGTGTTAAGGTCAAGAAGGACTTTATGCAAAAGTATAAGCTTCTGAAGGGATGATATTTAAAGACAAATCCTTGAATTAAAAGTTTCTCTGGTCTAAAAACCTACAGTATTGGTGAAATATGGCTTTATGGTCAAAGAGACTGTTGTTCGATACTCCTGTGTATGGATGAAACACTGGGACACACACACACACACACACACACACACACACACACACACACACACACACACACACACACACACACACACACACACACACACACACACACACACACACACACACACACACACACACACACACACACACACACACACACACACACACACACATGTGGCTGTGAGAGTACAGGTTTCTATGAGGTTAATAGCTGTGTAATTGATGTGATTAATTGTGGTGTAACGTAGGACAGCGTTGCTTTTCTGATCACGCCCCCCAGCCCCAGGACAGTCGCGTCATGCCTTACCTGTCAACACAATTCAGCAGACCTGAAGTCCAATCAACTAATGTGTGTGTCCTTCAGCCTTACCTGTCTACAGTCCTTACCTGTGTACAGTCCTTCATCCTTACCTGTCTACAGTACCTGTCTACAGTCCTTCAGCCTTACCTGTCTACAGTCCTTCAGCCTTACCTGTCTACAGTCCTTCATCCTGTGTGTCCTTCATCCTTACACACACACACACACACACACACACACACACACAGTCCTGTGTGTGTGTGTGTGTGTGTGTGTTCAGTTACCTGTGTGTGTGTGTGTGTGTGTGTGTGTGTGTGTGCACGCGTTAGCCTCCTCACTTCTAATTAAATCTACATTTCTTGGCTTGGTGACACACATACACACACTAACCAATGAGGATTTGATTAGGAGTAAGCACACAGACTGAGCAGAGCAGGAGGCCAGACCAGTCAATGACCAGCCACATTGAATTACCTAGACAACAGCATCTTAGGCAACAGCATCCGACAGGCAGCCAATGACCAGCCACATTGAATTACCTAGACAACAGCATCCTACAGGCAACCAATGACCAACCACATTGAATTACTTAGACAACAGCATCTCAGACAACAGCATCCTACAGGCAGCCAATGACCAACCATGTTGAATTACCTAGACAACAGCATCTCAGACAACAGCATCCTACAGGCAGCCAATGACCAAGCCATGTTGAATTACTTAGACAACAGCATCTCAGACAACAGCATCCTACAGGCAGCCAATGACCAACCATGTTGAATTACCTAGACAACAGCATCTCAGACAACAGCATCCTACAGGCAGCCAATGACCAACCACAAATTACTTGACAACAGCATCTCAACAACAGCATCCTACAGGAACCAATGACCAAGTTCATGTTGAATTACTTAGACAACAGCATCTCAGACAACAGCATCCTACAGGCCTTCAGCCAATGACCAACCATGTTGAATTACCTAGACAACAGCATCCTACAGGCAGCCAATGACCAACCATGTTGAATTACCTTACTTGTCTACAGTCCTTCAGCATCCCACAGGCAGCCAATGACCAACCATGTTGAATTACCTGACAACAGCATCCTACAGGCAACCAATGACCAACCATGTTGAATTACCTGACAACAGCATTGTAGAGGCAGTAAAAGACACTCAACACCACAGCACAAACACACTGTAGCTCCATGTCAAAACACCACAGGAACACTAGAGACAAGTTCCTGCTTGGGATTTAATTGTCTACAGTCCTTCAGCCTTACCTGTCTACCTGTTTACAGTCCTTCAGCCTTACCTGTCTACAGTCCTTCAGCCTTACCTGTCTACAGTCCTTCAGCCTTACCTGTCTACAGTCCTTCAGCCTTACCTGTCTACAGTCCTTCAGCCTTACCTGTCTACAGTCCTTCAGCCTTACCTGTCTACAGTCCTTCAGCCTTACCTGTCTACAGTCCTTCAGGCCTTACCTGTCTACAGTCAGTCCTTCAGCCTTACCTGTCTACAGTCCTTCAGCCTTACCTGTCTACAGTCCTTCACAGTCCTTCAGCCTGTCTACAGTCCTTCAGCCTTACCTGTCTACAGTCCTTCAGCCTTACCTGTCTACAGTCCTTCAGCCTTACCTGTCTACAGTCCTTCAGCCTTACCTGTCTACAGTCCTTCAGCCTTACCTGTCTACAGTCCTTCAGCCTTACCTGTCTACAGTCCTTCAGCCTTACCTGTCTACAGTCCTTCAGCCTTACCTGTCTACAGTCCTTCAGCCTTACCTGTCTACAGTCCTTCAGCCTTACCTGTCTACAGTCCTTCAGCCTTACCTGTCTACAGTCCTTCAGCCTTACCTGTCTACAGTCCTTCAGCCTTACCTGTCTACAGTCAGTTTATGTTGCTATCAGTCCTTCAGCCTTACCTGTCTACAGTCCTTCAGCCTTACCTGTCTACAGTCCTGGAGTCCGTCTGCCTTACCTGTCTACAGTCCTTCAGCTGTCTTACCTGTCTACAGTCCTTCAACAGTCCTTCCATCTGTCTAATAGTCCTTGCCTTACCTGTCTACAGTCCCTGTCAGCCTTCTGTCTACAGTCCCTTCCGCTGTCTTACCTGTCTACAGTCCTGTCAGCCTGTCTAACAGTCCTGTCTGTCAAGTCTGTCTGTCTGTCTGTCTAATTTTCAGTCTTACAGTCCTGTCTGTCTGTCTAACAGTCTGTCTCTGTCTAACAGTCCTGTCTGTCTGTCTAACAGTCCTGTCCGTCTGTCTACAGTCCTGTCTGTCTAATGTCCTGTCTAATAGTCCTAGTCTGGAGTCTAATAGTCCGTCTGTCTAATAGTCCCTGTCTGTCTAACAGTCCTGTCTGTCTGTCTAACAGTCCCTCTGTCTAACAGTCCCTGTCCATCTGTCTAACAGTCTAATCTAATAGTCCCTGTCCGTCTGTCTAACAGTCCCTGTCCGTCTGTCTAACAGTCCTGTCTGTCTGTCTAATAGTCTGTCTGTCCATCTGTCTAATAGTCCGTCTGTCTAACAGTCCCTGTCCGTCTGTCTAATAGTCCCTGTCTGTCTGTCTAACAGTCCTGTCTGTCTGTCTGTCTGTCTTATAGTCCGTCTGTCTAATAGTCTGTCTGTCTAATGTCCGTCTGTCTAACAGTCCTGTCTGTCTAACAGTCTGTCTGTCTGTCTGTCTAACAGTCCTGTCTGTCTGTCTAACAGTCCCTGTCTGTCTGTCTAACAGTCCCTGTCCGTCTGTCTAATAGTCCCTGTCTGTCTGTCTAACAGTCCTGTCTGTCTGTCTGTCTAATAGTCCGTCTGTCTAATAGTCCGTCTGTCTAATAGTCCCTGTCTGTCTAACAGTCCTTGTCTGTCTGTCTAACAGTCCCTGTCTGTCTGTCTAACAGTCCCTGTCTGTCTGTCTAACAGTCCCTGTCTGTCTGTCTAACAGTCCCTGTCCGTCTGTCTAATAGTCCCTGTCTGTCTAACAGTCCTGTCTGTCTGTCTAATAGTCTGTCTGTCTGTCTGTCTGTCTGTCTGTCTGTCTGTCTGTCTGTCTGTCTGTCTGTCTGTCTGTCTGTCTGTCTCTGTCTGTCTGTCTGTCTGTCTGTCTGTCTGTCTGTCTGTCTGTCTGTCTGTCTGTCTGTCTGTCTGTCTGTCTGTCTGTCTAGTCCGTCTGTCTGTCTAATCCTGTCCGTCTGTCTAACAGTCCCTGTCCGTCTGTCTAGTCCCTGTCTGTCTGTCTGTCTAACAGTCCTGTCCGTCTGTCTAATAGTCTGTCTGTCTTATAGTCCGTCTGTCTAATAGTCTGTCTGTCTAATAGTCCGTCTGTCTAACAGTCCCTGTCCATCTGTCTAATAGTCCCTGTCTGTCTGTCTAACAGTCCTGTCCGTCTGTCTAATAGTCCCTGTCCGTCTGTCTAATAGTCCCTGTCTGTCTGTCTAACAGTCCTGTCCGTCTGTCTAATAGTCTGTCTGTCTTATAGTCCCTGTCTAATAGTCTGTCTAATAGTCCGTCTGTCTAACAGTCTGTCCATCTGTCTAATAGTCCCTGTCTGTCTGTCTAACAGTCCTCTGTCTGTCTGTCTCCTTCTAGAACTCTGTCCCTGTCCGTCTGTCTAATAGTCCCTGTCTGTCTGTCTGTCTGTCTGTCTGTCTGTCTGTCTGTCTGTCTGTCTGTCTGTCTGTCTGTCTGTCTGTCTGTCTGTCTGTCTGTCTGTCTGTCTGTCTGTCTGTCTGTCTGTCTGTCTGTATGTCTGTCTGTCTGTCTGTCTCCTTGACCTCTCCTATCCTCTGTTTCTGTTATCTTTACTCCTCTTCTCTTTCTCTCCTGTCTCTCCTCCATCTCCTTCTAGAACTCTGCTCACTCTGTCATTCTCTCTCTAGCCAGTTCTCTCTGTTCTCTCCTCCATCTCCTTCCAGAACTCTGCTCACTCTGTCATTCTCTCTCTAGCCAGTTCTCTCTGTCTCTCCTCCATCTCCTTCTAGAACTCTGCTCACTCTGTCATTCTCTCTCTAGCCAGTTCTCTCTGTCTCTCCTCCATCTCCTTCTAGAACTCTGCTCACTCTGTCATTCTCTCTCTAGCCAGTTCTCTCTGTCTCTCCTCCATCTCCTTCTAGAACTCTGCTCACTCTGTCATTCTCTCTCTAGCCAGTTCTCTCCTGTCTGTCTCTCCTCCATCTCCTTCTAGAACTCTGCTCTCATTCTCTGTCATTCTCTCTCTCCTCCAGCCAGTTCTCTCTGTCTGTTCTCTCCTCCATCTCCTTCTCCATCTCCTTCTAGAACTCTGCTCACTCTGTCTCTCTCTAGCCATTCTCTGTTCTCTCTCCATCCAGTTCTCTCCTGTCTCTCCTCCATCTCCTTCTAGAACTCTGCTCACTCTGTCATTCTCTCTCTAGCCAGTTCTCTCTGTTCTCTCCTCCATCTCCTTCTAGAACTCTGCTCACTCTGTCATTCTCTCTCTAGCCAGTTCTCTCTGTTCTCTCCTCCATCTCCTTCTAGAACTCTGCTCACTCTGTCATTCTCTCTCTAGCCAGTTCTCTCCTGTCTCTCCTCCATCTCCTTCTAGAACTCTGCTCACTCTGTCATTCTCTCTCTAGCCAGTTCTCTCTGTTCTCTCCTCCATCTCCTTCTAGAACTCTGCTCACTCTGTCATTCTCTCTCTAGCCAGTTCTCTCCTGTCTCTCCTCCATCTCCTTCTAGAACTCTGCTCACTCTGTCATTCTCTCTCTAGCCAGTTCTCTCTGTTCTCTCCTCCATCTCCTTCTAGAACTCTGCTCACTCTGTCATTCTCTCTCTAGCCAGTTCTCTCCTGTCTCTCCTCCATCTCCTTCTAGAACTCTGCTCACTCTGTCATTCTCTCTCTAGCCAGTTCTCTCCTGTCTCTCCTCCATCTCCTTCTAGAACTCTGCTCACTCTGTCATTCTCTCTCTAGCCAGTTCTCTCTGTTCTCTCCTCCATCTCCTTCTAGAACTCTGCTCACTCTGTCATTCTCTCTCTAGCCAGTTCTCTCCTGTCTCTCCTCCATCTCCTTCTAGAACTCTGCTCACTCTGTCATTCTCTCTCTAGCCAGTTCTCTCTGTTCTCTCCTCCATCTCCTTCTAGAACTCTGCTCACTCTGTCATTCTCTCTCTAGCCAGTTCTCTCTCTGTTCTCTCCTCCATCTCCTTCTAGAACTCTGCTCACTCTGTCATTCTCTCTCTAGCCAGTTCTCTCTGTTCTCTCCTCCATCTCCTTCTAGAACTCTGCTCACTCTGTCATTCTCTCTCTAGCCAGTTCTCTCTGTCTCTCCTCCATCTCCTTCTAGAACTCTGCTCACTCTGTCATTCTCTCTCTAGCCAGTTCTCTCTGTTCTCTCCTCCATCTCCTTCTAGAACTCTGCTCACTCTGTCATTCTCTCTCTAGCCAGTTCTCTCTGTTCTCTCCTCCATCTCCTTCTAGAACTCTGCTCACTCTGTCATTCTCTCTCTAGCCAGTTCTCTCTGTCTCTCCTCCATCTCCTTCTAGAACTCTGCTCACTCTGTCATTCTCTCTCTAGCCAGTTCTCTCTGTTCTCTCCTCCATCTCCTTCTAGAACTCTGCTCACTCTGTCATTCTCTCTCTAGCCAGTTCTCTCTGTCTCTCCTCCATCTCCTTCTAGAACTCTGCTCACTCTGTCATTCTCTCTCTAGCCAGTTCTCTCCTGTCTCTCCTCCATCTCCTTCTAGAACTCTGCTCACTCTGTCATTCTCTCTCTAGCCAGTTCTCTCTGTTCTCTCCTCCATCTCCTTCTAGAACTCTGCTCACTCTGTCATTCTCTCTCTAGCCAGTTCTCTCCTGTCTCTCCTCCATCTCCTTCTAGAACTCTGCTCACTCTGTCATTCTCTCTCTAGCCAGTTCTCTCTGTCTCTCCTCCATCTCCTTCTAGAACTCTGCTCACTCTGTCATTCTCTCTCTAGCCAGTTCTCTCCTGTCTCTCCTCCATCTCCTTCTAGAACTCTGCTCACTCTGTCATTCTCTCTCTAGCCAGTTCTCTCTGTTCTCTCCTGTCTCTCCTCCATCTCCTTCTAGAACTCTGCTCACTCTGTCATTCTCTCTCTAGCCAGTTCTCTCTGTCTCTCCTCCATCTCCTTCTAGAACTCTGCTCACTCTGTCATTCTCTCTCTAGCCAGTTCTCTCTGTTCTCTCCTCCATCTCCTTCTAGAACTCTGCTCACTCTGTCATTCTCTCTCTAGCCAGTTCTCTCCTGTCTCTCCTCCATCTCCTTCTAGAACTCTGCTCACTCTGTCATTCTCTCTCTAGCCAGTTCTCTCTGTTCTCTCCTCCATCTCCTTCTAGAACTCTGCTCACTCTGTCATTCTCTCTCTAGCCAGTTCTCTCTGTCTCTCCTCCATCTCCTTCTAGAACTCTGCTCACTCTGTCATTCTCTCTCTAGCCAGTTCTCTCTGTCTCTCCTCCATCTCCTTCTAGAACTCTGCTCACTCTGTCATTCTCTCTCTAGCCAGTTCTCTCTGTCTCTCCTCCATCTCCTTCTAGAACTCTGCTCACTCTGTCATTCTCTCTCTAGCCAGTTCTCTCTGTCTCTCCTCCATCTCCTTCTAGAACTCTGCTCACTCTGTCATTCTCTCTCTAGCCAGTTCTCTCCTGTCTCTCCTCCATCTCCTTCTAGAACTCTGCTCACTCTGTCATTCTCTCTCTAGCCAGTTCTCTCTGTTCTCTCCTCCATCTCCTTCTAGAACTCTGCTCACTCTGTCATTCTCTCTCTAGCCAGTTCTCTCCTGTCTCTCCTCCATCTCCTTCTAGAACTCTGCTCACTCTGTCATTCTCTCTCTAGCCAGTTCTCTCTGTTCTCTCCTCCATCTCCTTCTAGAACTCTGCTCACTCTGTCATTCTCTCTCTAGCCAGTTCTCTCCTGTCTCTCCTCCATCTCCTTCTAGAACTCTGCTCACTCTGTCATTCTCTCTCTAGCCAGTTCTCTCTGTTCTCTCCTCCATCTCCTTCTAGAACTCTGCTCACTCTGTCATTCTCTCTCTAGCCAGTTCTCTCTGTTCTCTCCTCCATCTCCTTCTAGAACTCTGCTCACTCTGTCATTCTCTCTCTAGCCAGTTCTCTCCTGTCTCTCCTCCATCTCCTTCTAGAACTCTGCTCACTCTGTCATTCTCTCTCTAGCCAGTTCTCTCTGTTCTCTCCTCCATCTCCTTCTAGAACTCTGCTCACTCTGTCATTCTCTCTCTAGCCAGTTCTCTCTGTTCTCTCCTCCATCTCCTTCTAGAACTCTGCTCACTCTGTCATTCTCTCTCTAGCCAGTTCTCTCCTGTCTCTCCTCCATCTCCTTCTAGAACTCTGCTCACTCTGTCATTCTCTCTCTAGCCAGTTCTCTCCTGTCTCTCCTCCATCTCCTTCTAGAACTCTGCTCACTCTGTCATTCTCTCTCTAGCCAGTTCTCTCCTGTCTCTCCTCCATCTCCTTCTAGAACTCTGCTCACTCTGTCATTCTCTCTCTAGCCAGTTCTCTCCTGTCTCTCCTCCATCTCCTTCTAGAACTCTGCTCACTCTGTCATTCTCTCTCTAGCCAGTTCTCTCCTGTCTCTCCTCCATCTCCTTCTAGAACTCTGCTCACTCTGTCATTCTCTCTCTAGCCAGTTCTCTCTGTTCTCTCCTCCATCTCCTTCTAGAACTCTGCTCACTCTGTCATTCTCTCTCTAGCCAGTTCTCTCCTGTCTCTCCTCCATCTCCTTCTAGAACTCTGCTCACTCTGTCATTCTCTCTCTAGCCAGTTCTCTCCTGTCTCTCCTCCATCTCCTTCTAGAACTCTGCTCACTCTGTCATTCTCTCTCTAGCCAGTTCTCTCCTGTCTCTCCTCCATCTCCTTCTAGAACTCTGCTCACTCTGTCATTCTCTCTCTAGCCAGTTCTCTCTGTCTCTCCTCCATCTCCTTCTAGAACTCTGCTCACTCTGTCATTCTCTCTCTAGCCAGTTCTCTCCTGTCTCTCCTCCATCTCCTTCTAGAACTCTGCTCACTCTGTCATTCTCTCTCTAGCCAGTTCTCTCTGTCTCTCCTCCATCTCCTTCTAGAACTCTGCTCACTCTGTCATTCTCTCTCTAGCCAGTTCTCTCCTGTCTCTCCTCCATCTCCTTCTAGAACTCTGCTCACTCTGTCATTCTCTCTCCTAGCCAGTTCTCTCCTGTTCTCTCCTCCATCTCCTTCTAGAACTCTGCTCACTCTGTCATTCTCTCTCTAGCCAGTTCTCTCTGTCTCTCCTCCATCTCCTTCTAGAACTCTGCTCACTCTGTCATTCTCTCCATCTCCTTCTAGCCAGTTCTCTCTGTTCTCTCCTCCATCTCCTTCTAGAACTCTGCTCACTCTGTCATTCTCTCTCTAGCCAGTTCTCTCTGTCTCTCCTCCATCTCCTTCTAGAACTCTGCTCACTCTGTCATTCTCTCTCTAGCCAGTTCTCTCCTGTCTCTCCTCCATCTCCTTCTAGAACTCTGCTCACTCTGTCATTCTCTCTCTAGCCAGTTCTCTCTGTTCTCTCCTCCATCTCCTTCTAGAACTCTGCTCACTCTGTCATTCTCTCTCTAGCCAGTTCTCTCCTGTCTCTCCTCCATCTCCTTCTAGAACTCTGCTCACTCTGTCATTCTCTCTCTAGCCAGTTCTCTCCTGTCTCTCCTCCATCTCCTTCTAGAACTCTGCTCACTCTGTCATTCTCTCTCTAGCCAGTTCTCTCTGTCTCTCCTCCATCTCCTTCTAGAACTCTGCTCACTCTGTCATTCTCTCTCTAGCCAGTTCTCTCCTGTCTCTCCTCCATCTCCTTCTAGAACTCTGCTCACTCTGTCATTCTCTCTCTAGCCAGTTCTCTCCTGTCTCTCCTCCATCTCCTTCTAGAACTCTGCTCACTCTGTCATTCTCTCTCTAGCCAGTTCTCTCCTGTCTCTCCTCCATCTCCTTCTAGAACTCTGCTCACTCTGTCATTCTCTCTCTAGCCAGTTCTCTCCTGTCTCTCCTCCATCTCCTTCTAGAACTCTGCTCACTCTGTCATTCTCTCTCTAGCCAGTTCTGTCATTCTCTCCTGTCTCTCCTCCATCTCCTTCTAGAACTCTGCTCACTCTGTCATTCTCTCTCTAGCCAGTTCTCTCCTGTCTCTCCTCCATCTCCTTCTAGAACTCTGCTCACTCTGTCATTCTCTCTCTAGCCAGTTCTCTCCTGTCTCTCCTCCATCTCCTTCTAGAACTCTGCTCACTCTGTCATTCTCTCTCTAGCCAGTTCTCTCCTGTCTCTCCTCCATCTCCTTCTAGAACTCTGCTCACTCTGTCATTCTCTCTCTAGCCAGTTCTCTCTGTTCTCTCCTCCATCTCCTTCTAGAACTCTGCTCACTCTGTCATTCTCTCTCTAGCCAGTTCTCTCCTGTCTCTCCTCCATCTCCTTCTAGAACTCTGCTCACTCTGTCATTCTCTCTCTAGCCAGTTCTCTCATTGTCTCTCCTCCATCTCCTTCTAGAACTCTGCTCACTCTGTCATTCTCTCTATCAGCCAGTTCTCTCCTGTCTCTCCTCCATCTCCTTCTAGAACTCTGCTCACTCTGTCATTCTCTCTCTAGCCAGTTCTCTCAACTCCATCATTAGTCTCTGCTCACTCCTCCATCTCCTTCTCTAGAACTCTGCTCACTCTGTCATTCTCTCTCTAGCCAGTTCTCTCCCAACATGTCTCTCCTCCATCTCACTCTAGAACTCTGCTCACTCTGTCATTCTCTCTCTAGCCAGTTCTCTCTGTTCTCTCCACCATCTCCTTCTAGAACACGCCACACTAGAACTCTGCTCACTCTGTCATTCTCTCTCTAGCCAGTTCAACTCATGTTCTTCCCACACGCTCCTCCATCTCCTTCTAGAACTCTGCTCACTCT
>NW_025747545.1:0-12500 GCF_021184085.1 Oncorhynchus gorbuscha | reverse complement strand
AGAAAATGTCTATTGAATTGAATTGAGAGAGAAACAGAGAGGGTGGGCAGGCAGAAGGACAAGGAGACACAGAGAGAGAGATAGAGAAGGAAAGAGAGAGAAAGAGAGAGGGTATGGCAAGCAGAAGGAGAGAGAGAGACAGAGAGAGAGAGAGAGAGAGAGAGGGTGTGGCAGAATGAGAGAGAGAGACAGAGAGAGAGAGAGGGAGAGGGAGAGAGAGAGGGAGAGAGAGAGACAGAGAGAGAGAAATGGAGAGAGAGAGAGAGAGAGACAGAGAGAGAGAGAGAGAGAGAGAGAGAGAGAGAGAGAGAGAGAGAGAGAGAGAGAGAGAGAGAGAGGGAGAGAGGGAGAGAGGGAGAGAGAGGGTGTAGTGGTAGAAGGAGAGAGAGAGACACAGAGAGAGAGAGGGGTGGGCAGAAGGAGAGAGAGGGTGTAGTGGTAGAAGGAGAGAGAGAGACACAGAGAGAGAGAGAGGGTGGGCAGAAGGAGAGAGAGGGTGTAGTGGTAGAAGGAGAGAGAGACACAGAGAGAGAGAGAGAGGGAGGGCAGAAGGAGAGAGAGGGTGTAGTGGTAGAAGGAGAGAGAGACAGAGAGAGAGAGAGAGACGGTGGCAGAAGGAGAGAGAGGGTGTAGTGGTAGAAGGAGAGAGAGACACAGAGAGAGAGAGAGGGAGGGCAGAAGGAGAGAGAGGGTGTAGTGGTAGAAGGAGAGAGAGACAGAGAGAGAGAGAGACGGTGGCAGAAGGAGAGAGAGAGAGAGAGAGAGAGAGAGAGAGAGAGAGAGAGAGAGAGAGAGAGAGAGAGAGAGAGAGCAAACTAGAATGCTATTTGGCCCTACACAGAGAGTACACAGCGGCAGAATACCTGACCACTGTGACTGACCCAAACTTAAGCTTTGACTATGTACAGACTCAGCGAGCATAGCCTTGCTATTGAGAAAGGCTGCCGTAGGCAGACATGGCTCTCAAGAGAAGACAGGCTATGTGCTCACTGCCCACAAAATGAGGTGGAAACTGAGCTGCAATTCCTAACCTCCTGCCCAATGTATGACCAGATTAGAGAGACATATTTCCCTCAGATTACACAGATCCACAAAGAATTCGAAAACAAATCCAATTTTGATAAACTCCCATATCTACTGGGTGAAATTCCACAGTGTGCCATCACAGCAGCAATATTTGTGACCTGTTGCCACGAAAAAGGGCAACCAGTGAAGAACAAACACCATTGTAAATACAACCCATATTTATGCTTATTTATTTTATCTTGTGTCCTTTAACCATTTGTACATTGTTAAAACACTGTATATATATAATATGACATTTGTAATGTCTCTATTGTTTTGAAACTTCTGTATGTGTAATGTTTACTGTTAATTTTTATTGTTTATTTCACTTTATATATTCACTTTTTATATTATCTACCTCACATGCTTTGGCAATGTTAAAACATGTTTCCCATGCCAATAAAGCCCTTGAATTGAATTGAGAGAGGGTGGGGTGGTAGAAGGAGAGAGACAGAGAGAGAGACAGGAGGGAAGAAGGAGAGGAGAGAGACAGAGAGAGGGGTTGGAGTGGTAGAAGGAGGGAGAGACAGAGATAGGGGGTGGAGTGGTAAAAGGAGAGAGAGACAGAGAGAGAGGGTGGAGTATCAGAAGGAGAGAGAGACAGAGAGAGAGGGAGTGGTAGAAGGAGGGAGAGACAGAGAGAGAGATACAGAGGGGTAGAGAGAGGGTGGAGTGGTAGAAGGAGAGAGAGACAGAGGAGGGTGGAGAAGGAGAGAGGAACCCAGAGAGGGTGGTAGAAGGAGAGAGAGACAGAGAGGGGGTGGAGTGGTAGAAGGAGAGAGAGACAGAGAGAGAGGGACAGAGAGAGAGGGGTGGAGTGGTAGAAGGAGAGAGAGACAGAGAGAGAGACAGAGAGAGAGAGAGGGTGGAGTGGTAGAAGGTGAGAGAGACAGAGAGAGGGTGGAGTGGTGAAGTGGTAGAAGGAGAGAGAGACAGAGAGAGAGGGTGAAGTGGTAGAAGGAGAGAGAGAGACAGAGAGAGAGACAGAGAGAGGGGTGGAGTGGTAGAAGGAGAGAGAGAGACAGAGAGAGAGATACATAGAGAAGAGAGGGTGGAGTGGTAGAAGGAGAGAGAGAGAGAGACAGAAAGAGGGGTGGAGTGGTAGAAGGAGAGAGAGACAGCGAGAGGGGTTGAAGTGGTAGAAGGAGAGAGACAGACAGAGAGAGAGAGAGAGAAGTGGTGGAGTGGTAGAAGGAGAGAGAGACAGAGAGAGACATAGAGAGGGGTGGAGTGTGGGAGACATAGAGGAGAGAGAGACAGAGAGAGAGAGGGTGGAGTGGTAGAAGGAGAGAGAGACAGAGAGAGGAGGGGAGAGGGGTGGAGTGGTAGAAGGAGAGAGAGACAGAGAGAGAGAGGAAGTGGAGTGGTAGAAGGAGAGAGAGACAGAGAGAGAGAGACATAGAGAGGGTGGAGTGGTAGAAGGTGAGAGAGACAGAGAGAGAGAGACAGAGAGAGGGGTGGAGTGGTAGAAGGAGAGAGAGACAGAGAGAGAGACAGAGAGAGAGAGGGTGGAGTGGTAGAAGGTGAGAGAGACAGAGAGAGAGACAGAGAGAGAGAGGAGGGTGGACAGAGTGGTAGAAGGTGAGAGAGACAGAGAGAGAGGGTGAAGTGGTAGAAGGTGAGAGACAGAGAGAGAGACAGAGAGAGAGGGTGGGTGGTAGAAGGTGAGAGAGACAGAGAGAGGGCGTGAAGTGGTAGAAGGAGAGAGAGACAGAGAGAGAGACAGAGAGAGAGTGGTAGGGTGGAGAGACAGAGAGGTGGTAGAAGGAGAGAGAGACAGAGAGAGAGAAGGGTGGAGTGGTAGAAGGAGAGAGACAGAGAGAGGACAGTGGAGTGGTAGAAGGAGAGAGAGACAGAGAGAGAGACAGAGAGAGAGGGTGGAGTGGTAGAATGAGAGAGAGACAGAGAGAGGGGTGGAGTGGTAGAAGGAGAGAGAGACAGAGAGAGAGACAGAGAGAGAGAGGTGGAGTGGTAGAAGGAGGAGAGAGACAGAGAGAGAGGGTGGAGTGGTAGAAGGAGAGAGAGACAAGAGACAGAGAGAGAGAGACAGAGAGAGAGACAGAGAGAGAGGGTAGAAGGAGTGGTAGAAGGAGAGAGAGACAGAGAGAGAGGGTGGAGTGGTAGAAGGAGAGAGAGACAAAGAGAGAGGGGTGGGTGGACAGAAGGTGAGAGAGGCAGAGAGAGACAGAGGGTGGAGTGGTAGAAGGAGAGAGAGACAGAGAGAGATAGGGTGGAGTGGTAGAAGGAGAGAGAGACAGAGAGAGAGAGGGTGGAGTGGTAGAAGGAGAGAGAGACAGAGAGAGAAATAGAAAAAAGGTACCAATTCCACTTGATCTCCTCCAGTGCTGATTGACATTAGAGGAAGGAAAGCAGCACCAAACAAACAAATAATCTACTAACTGAAAGAAAGAAAGAAAGTCTAAAACATATCAACAGCTGGGAAGAAGAGGAGAGGAGAGGAGAGGAGAGGAGAGGAGAGGAGAGGAGAGGAGAGGAGAGGAGAGGAGAGGAGAGGAGAGGAGAGGAGAAAACACTAAGAGATGAGAGGAGGAGATTAGGCACGTATACCTTCTCAGGGCATGAGAAGAGAAAGAGGAGAGAGGGAGAAAAGAGAGAGGAGAGGGACGAGAGAAAGGAGAGGAGAGGAGAGGAGACGAGATGAGACGAGACGAGAGGAGAGGAGAGGAGAGAGGAGAGGAGAGGAGAGGAGAGGAGAGGAGAGGAGAGGAGAGGAGAGAGGAGAGGAGAGGAGAGAGGAGAGGAGAGGAGAGGAGAGGGAGAGGAGAGGAGAGGAGGAGAGGAGCGGAGCGATGGAAAAGAGTGGAGCGGAGAGGAGAGGAGAGGAGAGGAGAGGAGAGGAGAGGAGAGGAGAGGAGAGGAGAGGAGAGGAGAGGAGAGGAGAGGAGAGAGGAGAGGAGAGGAGGAGGAGTGAAGGAGAGAGGAGGCATCAGGCAGGATATAAGTTAATTTAGAAAGTAGGACATAGACTAATGGAGTGAAAATAACCAACAAGCTAATGGCAGACTGTAGCTATAGCATATCGTGGAGCTGAACAGTGAATTCCTCAGGGCTGCAGGTCACAGTGTTAATATCGCGCCTTTGCGCCATCTGCCACAGATTGTTTACACTGGCACATAGTAATGAGATCCTAATTAGTCCATAGACAGAATGGGTACGTGTTCCGTGTGTGTGTGTGTGTGTGTGTGTGTGTGTGTGTGTGTGTGTGTGTGTGTGTGTGTGTGTGTGTGTGTGTGTGTGTGTGTGTGTGTGTGTGTGTGTGTGTGTGTGTGTGTGTGTGTGTGTGTGTGTGCGTGTGTGTGTGTGTGTGTGTGTCAAATCAAATTGTATTAGTCACATGCTTCATTAACAGCAGGTTGTAGACTAACAGGAAATGCTGAAATACCAACAACGCAGAGGGAAACCAATACATATAAACACACAATCAGTAACAACTTGGTTATATACACAGAGTACCAGTACTGAGTCAATGATAACTTGGTTTATATACACAGAGTACCAGTACTGAGTTGATGATACTATATATACACAGAGTACCAGTACTGAGTCAATGATAACTATTATATACACAGAGTACCAGTACTGAGTCAATGATAACTTGGTTATATACACAGAGTACCAGTACTGAGTCAATGATAACTTGGTTATATACACAGGTACCAGTACTGAGTCAATGATAATAACTTGGTTATATACACAGAGTACCAGTACTGAGTCGATGATAACTTGGTTATATACACAGAGTACCAGTACTGAGTTGATGATAACTTGGTTATATACACAGAGTACCAGTACTGAGTCAATGATAACTTGGTTATATACACAGAGTACCAGTACTGAGTCGATGATAACTTGTTATATACACAGAGTACCAAAGTACTGAGTTGATGATAACTTGGTTATATACACAGAGTACCAGTACTGAGTCAATGATAACTTGGTTATATACACAGAGTACCAGTACTGAGTCAATGATAACTTGGTTATATACACAGAGTACCAGTACTGAGTCAATGATAACTTGGTTATATACACAGAGTACCAGTACTGAGTTGATGATAACTTGGTTATATACACAGAGTACCAGTACTGAGTTGATGATAACTTGCTATATACACAGAGTACCAGTACTGAGTTGATGATAACTTGGTTATATACACAGAGTACCAGTACTGAGTCGATGATAACTTGTTATATACACAGAGTACCAGTACTGAGTTGATGATAACTTGGTTATATACACAGAGTACCAGTACTGAGTTGAATGATAACTTGGTTATATACACAGAGTACCAGTACTGAGTCAATGATAACTTGGTTATATACACAGAGTACCAGTACTGAGTCAATGATAACTTGGTTATATACACAGAGTACCAGTACTGAGTTGATGATAACTTGGTTATATACACAGAGTACCAGTACTGAGTCAATGATAACTTGGTTATATACACAGAGTACCAGTACTGAGTCAATGATAACTTGGTTATATACACAGAGTACCAGTACTGAGTCAATGATAAGTACTTTGATGATTATATATACACAGGGTACCAGTACTGAGTCAATGATAACTTGGTTATATACACAGAGTACCAGTACTGAGTCGATGATAACTTGGTTATATACACAGAGTACCAGTACTGAATTGATGATAACTTGGTTATATACACAGAGTACCAGTACTGAGTCAATGATAACTTGGTTATATACACAGAGTACCAGTACTGAGTCGATGATAACTTGGTTATATACACAGAGTACCAGTACTGAGTTGATGATAACTTGGTTATATACACAGAGTACCAGTACTGAGTCAATGATAACTTGATTTATATACACAGAGTACCAGTACTGAGTCAATGATAACTTGGTTATATACACAGGGTACCAGTACTGAGTCAATGATAACTTGGTTATATACACAGAGTACCAGTACTGAGTCGATGATAACTTGGTTATATACACAGAGTACCAGTACTGAGTTGATGATAACTTGGTTATATACACAGAGTACCAGTACTGAGTTGATGATAACTTGGTTATATACACAGAGTACCAGTACTGAGTCGATGATAACTTGGTTATATACACAGAGTACCAGTACTGAGTTGATGATAACTATTTATATACACAGAGTACCAGTTGATGATAACTTGGTTATATATATATGGGGTACCAGTACTGAGTACTGTCTGTCTGTCTGTCTGTCTGTCTGTCTGTCTGTCTGTCTGTCTGTCTGTCTGTCTGTCTGTCTGCCTGCCTGCCTGCCTGCCTGCCTGCCTGCCTGCCTGCCTGCCTGCCGGCCGGCCTGCCTACCTGTCTGTCTGTCTGTCTGTCTGTCTGTCTGTCTGTCTGTCTGCCTGTCTGCCTGTCTGCCTGTCTGTCTGTCTGTCTGTCTGTCTGTCTGTCTGTCTGCCTGCCTGTCTGTCTGTCTGTCTGTCTGTCTGTCTGTCTGTCTGTCTGTCTGTCTGTCTGTCTGTCTGTCTGTCTGCCTGTCTGCCTGTCTGTCTGTCTGTCTGTCTGTCTGTCTGTCTGTCTGTCTGTCTGTCTGTCTGTCTGTCTGTCTGTCTCCCTGCCTGTCTGTCTGTCTGTCTGTACAGCATTGGGCCCGTGTGTGTTGGCTACATAGTGAATACTTGTATGAAGCCTATAATAAGACATGACTGTCAGATAGACTGTCAGATAGACTATATAGTGAAGGCTTGGCCTGTTTGGTTGATTTAATCATTGCTATATGTATTTAATCATATTAGGTTGATTTAATCATATTAGTCTATATGTTGATTTAATCATATTAGTCTATATAGTTGATTTAATCATATTAGTCTATATGGTTGATTTAATGGTATTAGTCTATATAGTTGATTTAATCATATTAGTCTATATGGTTGATTTAATCGTATTAGTCTGTTATGCAGGAATGAGGACCCAAAAGCGACTTGGCGAAAACAGAGTCTTTAATCCAGTAAAGTAAATATTCAATACTCCTAGACAATTCGGAGCGGTAAATAAAGCATAAAGAACAATTCCACTCGTAATGACGAGAACAGACTGGAGACTCGATCATAAACTGTGGGTTGCCTCGGGAAGGCACTTGACCGTAGCAGACTCAGACTGTTATGCAGGTGAATGAGGACCCAAAAGCGACTTGGCGAAAACAGAGTTTTTAATCCAGTAAAGTTACTTTACAAACAAAAGGCATAATACTACTCGTAATGACGAGAACAGACTGGAGACTTGATCAAGAACTGCAGGTTGCCTCGGGAAGGCACTCTTGAACGTAGCAGACTCAGACACCTGCTCACCACGCAGCATCTGAGGGAAACACGACACGACAGGGCGATACAAAGACACAGCACGGTGAACAATATACAAGGATCCGACAGGACAGAAACGGAAAACAAGGGGAGAAATAGGGACTCTAATCAGGGGAAAAGATAGGGAACAGGTGTGGGAAGACTAAATGATTGATTAGGGGAATAGGAACAGCTGGGAGCAGGAACAGAACGATAGAGAGAAGAGAGAGAGAGAGGGAGAGAGAAAAAGGGGAACGAACCTAAAAAGACCAGCAGGGGAAAACGAACAGAAGGAAAAGCAAAATGACAAGACAATATAAGACAAAACATGACAGTACCCCCACTCACCGAGCGCCTCCTGGCGCACTCGAGAGGAATCCTGGCGGCAACGGAGGAAATCATCAATCAGTGAACGGTCCAGCACGTCCCGAGATGGAACTCCAACTCCTCTCCTCAGGACCGCAACCCTCCCAATCCACTAAGTATTGGTGACCCCGTCCCCGAGAACGCATGTCCATGATCCTACGTACCTTGTAAATAGGTGCGCTCTCGACAAGGACGGGAGGGGGGAAGACGAACGGGGGTGCGAAGAAAGGGCTTGACACAGGAAACATGGAAGACAGGATGGACGCGACGAAGATGTCGCGGAAGAAGCGAGTCGCACAGCGACAGGATTGACGACCTGGGAGACACGGAACGGACCAATGAACCGCGGAGTAAACTTACGAGAGGCTGTCGTAAGAGGAAGGTTGCGAGTGGAAAGCCACACTCTCTGGCCGCAACAATACCTAGGACTCTTAATCCTACGTTTATTGGCGGCTCTACAGTCTGTGCCCTGTAACGGCAAAGTGCAGACCTCACCCTCCTCCAGGTGCGCTCACAACGTTGGACAAACGCTTGAGCGGAGGGAACGCTGGACTCGGCAAGCTGGGATGAGAACAGAGGAGGCTGGTAACCCAGACTACTCTGAAACGGAGATAACCCGGTAGCAGACGAAGGAAGCGAGTTGTGAGCGTATTCTGCCCAGGGGAGCTGTTCTGCCCAAGACGCAGGGTTTCTGAAAGAAAGGCTGCGTAGTATGCGACCAATCGTCTGATTGGCCCTCTCTGCTTGACCGTTAGACTGGGGATGAAACCCGGAAGAGAGACTGACGGACGCACCAATCAAACGACAGAACTCCCTCCAAAACTGTGACGTGAATTGCGGGCCTCTGTCTGAAACGGCGTCTAACGGGAGGCCATGAATTCTGAACACATTCTCGATGATGATTTGTGCCGTCTCCTTAGCGGAAGGAAGTTTAGCGAGGGGAATGAAATGTGCCGCCTTAGAGAACCTATCGACAACCGTAAGAATCACAGTCTTCCCCGCAGACAAAGGCAGACCGGTAATGAAGTCTAGGGCGATGTGAGACCATGGTCGAGAAGGAATGGGGAGCGGTCTGAGACGACCGGCAGGAGGAGAGTTACCTGACTTAGTCTGCGCGCAGTCCGAACAAGCAGCCACGAAACGGCGCGTGTCACGCTCCTGAGTCGGCCACCAAAAGCGCTGGCGAATAGACGCAAGAGTGCCTCGAACACCGGGATGACCAGCTAACTTGGCAGAGTGAGCCCACTGAAGAACAGCCAGACGAGTGGAAACAGGAACGAAAAGAAGGTTACTAGGACAAGCGCGGCGACGCAGTGTGCGTGAGTGCTTGCTTTCAACTGTCTTTCAATTCCCAGACTGTCAACCCGACAACACGCCCATAAGGAAGAATCCCCTCGGGATCAGTAGAAGCCAAGCAGAAGAACTAAAAGACGGATAAGGCATCAGGCTTGGTGTTCTTTGCTACCCGGAAAGTAAGAAATCTGCTTCGAACGCAGCGAAAAACAACGCCCAACGAGCTTGACGAGCATTAAGTCGTTTGGCAGAACGGATGTACTCAAGTTCTTATGGTCTGTCCAAACGACAAAAGGAACGGTCGCCCCCCTCCAATCACTGTCGCCATTCGCCTAGGGCTACAGATGGCGAGCAGTTCGTGATTTACCCACATCATAGTTATGCGTCAGATGGCGACAGGCGATGAGAAAAATAAAAGCGCAAGGATGAACCCCTTATCGTCAGAACTGGAAGCGCTGGGATAGAATGGCTCCACGCCTACCTCTGAAGCGTCAACCTCGACAATGAATTGTCTAGTGACGTCAGAAGTAACGAGGATAGGAGCGGACGTAAACGTTCTTTAGAAGATCAAAAGCTCCCTGGGCGGAACCGGACCACTCTAAACACGTCTTGACAGAAGTAAGAGCTGTGAGAGGGGCAGCAACTTGACCGAAATTACGAAAGAAACGCGATAGAAATTAGCTTAAACCTAGAAAGCGCTGCAACTCGACACGTGACCTTGGAACGGGCCCAATCACTGACAGCTTGACCTTAGCGGAATCCCATCTGAATGCCTTCAGCGGAAATATGAACCGGGGAAAGTAACGGAGGAGACATGAAAAAGAGCACTTCTCAGCCTTCACGTAGAGACAATTCTCTAAAAGGCGCTGTAGAACACGTCGAACGTGCTGAACATGAATCTCGAGTGACGGTGAAAAAATCAGGATATCGTCAAGATAGACAAAAACAAAGATGTTCAGCATGTCTCTCAGAACATCATTAACTAATGCCTGAAAAACAGCTGGCGCATTGGCGAGACCAAACGGCAGAACCCGGTACTCAAAATGCCCTAACGGAGTGTTAAACGCCGTTTTCCACTCGTCCCCTCTCTGATGCGCACGAGATGGTAAGCGTTACGAAGGTCCAACTTAGTAAAGCACCTGGCTCCCTGCAGAATCTCGAAGGCTGATGACATAAGGGGAAGCGGATAACGATTCTTAACCGTTATGTCATTCAGCCCTCGATAATCCACGCAGGGGCGCAGAGTACCCGTCCTTTTTCTTAACAAAAAAACCCCGCCCGGCCGGGAGAGGAAGAAGGGGCACTATGGTACCGGCGTCAAGAGACACAGACAAATAATCCTCGAGAGCCTTACGTTGGAGCCGACAGAGAGTATAGTCTACCCCGAGGAGGAGTGGTCCCCGGAAGGAGATCAATACTACAATCATACGACCGGTGAGGAAGGGAGTTGGCTGGGACCGACTGAAGACCGTGCGCAGATCATGATATTCCTCCGGCACTCCTGTCAAATCGCCAGGTTCCTCCTGAGAAGTAGGGACAGAAAAACGGGAGGGATGGCAGACATTAAACACTTCACATGACAAGAAACGTTCCAGGATAGGATAGAATTACTAGACCAATTAATAGAAGGGATTTAAACATACTAGCCAGGATGACCCAAAACAACAGGTGTAAAGGTGAACAAAAAATCAAAAAAGAAATAGTCTCACTGTGGTTACCAGATACTGTGAGGGGTTAAAGGTAGTGTCTCAAATCTGATACTGGGAAGATGACTACCATCTAAGGCGAACATGGGCGTAGGCTTGTCTAACTCTCTGAAAGGAATGTCATGTTTCCGAGCCCATGCTTCGTCCATGAAACAACCCTCAGCCCCAGAGTCTATCAAGGCACTGCATGTAGCACCCCAACCGGTCCAGCGTAGATGGACCGACAAAGTAGTACAGGATCTAGATGGAGAGACCTGAGTAGTAGCGCTCACCAGTAGCCCTCCGCTTACTGATGAGCTCTGGCTACTGGACATGAATTGACAAAATGTCCAGCAAGTCCGCAATAGAGGCTGGGCGGTTGGTGATCCTCCGTTCCCTCTCCTTGAGTCGAGATGCGAATGCCTCCCAGCTGCATGGGCTCAGTCTCTGAGCCAGAGGAGGAGATGGTTGCGATGCGGAGCAGGGAAACACTGTTGTGTGACTCTCTTCCCTGAGCCTGGTGACGAAGATCTACCCGTCGTTCTATGCGGATGGCGAGAGCAATCAAAGTCCACACTTGAAGGGCTTCCGGAGAGAATCTCATCTTTAACCACTGCGTGGAGTCCTCCAGAAAACGGCGAGCAGCGCCTAGGCTCGTTCCAGTCATAGAGGCAGCAAAGTGCGAAGCTCAATAGAGTAATCCCGTTATGGATCGATCACCTTGCATAGGAAGCCAGGGCCTAGAAGCCTCCCTACCAAAAACTGAACGGTCAAAAACCCGAATCATCTCCTCTTTAAAGTTCTGGTAATTGTTAGAGCAATCAGCCCTTGCCTCCCAGATAGCTGTGCCCCACTCTCGAGCCCGGCCAGTAAGGAGTGAAATGACGTAAGCAACCCGAGCTCTCTCTCTAGAGTATGTGTTGGGTTGGAGAGAGAACACAATATCACACTGGGTGAGAAAGGAGCGGCACTCCGTGGGCTGCCCGGAGTAGCAAGGTGGGTTATTAACCCTAGGTTCCGGAGGCTCGGCAGGCCAGGAAGTAACAGGTGGCACGAGACGAAGACTCTGGAACTGTCCAGAGAGGTCGGAAACCTGAGCGGCCAGGTTCTCCACGGCATGGCGAGCAGCAGACAATTCCTGCTCGTGTCTGCCGAGCATGGCTCCTTGGATCTCGACGGCAGTGTTACGAGCGTCTGTAGTCGCTGGGTCCATTCTTTGGTCGGATCCTTCTGTTATGCAGGTGAATGAGGACCCAAAAGCGACTTGGCGAAAACAGAGTCTTTAATCCAGTAAAGTAAATATTCAATACTCCTAGACAAATCGGAGGCCGGTAAATAAAGCATAAAGAACAATTCCACTCGTAATGAGCCAGAACAGACTGGAGACTTCGATCATAAACTGGGGTTGCCTCGGGGAAGGCACTTCGACCGTAGCAGACTCAGACACCTGCTCACCACGCAGCATCTGGAGGGAAACACGACACGACAGGGATACAAAAGGTACAGCACGGTGAACAATATACAAGGATCCGACAGGACAGAACGGAAAACAAGGAGAAATAGGACTCTAATCAGGGAAAAGATAGGGAACAGGTGTGGGAAGACTAAATGATTGATTAGGGAATAGGAACAGCTGGGAGCAGAAACGAACGATAGAGAGAAGAGAGAGAGAGAGGGAGAGAGAAAAAGGGAAACGAACCTAAAAAAGACCAGCAGGGGAAAACGAACAGAAGGAAAAGCAAAATGACAAGACAATATAAGACAAAACATGACA
>NW_025747544.1:20000-53097 GCF_021184085.1 Oncorhynchus gorbuscha | reverse complement strand
TCCCAAATGGAACCCCTAGGTAGTGCACTATCCCAAACCCTACTCCCTAGGTAGTGCACTATCCCAAATGGAACCCTATTCCCTAGGTAGTGCACTATCCCAAATGGAACCCTATTCCCTAGGTAGTGCACTATCCCAAATGGAACCCTATTCCCTATGTAGTGCACTATCCCAAATGGAACCCTATGGGTGCATTACCTCCCATAGGGCTCTGGTCAAAGAAGGGCACTGTATAGGGGACAGGGTGTCATTTGGGATTAAGGATTAATTTAGAGTTTAATATGTAAGAATATCTGGTAAATGATTCATTAATAATGAACCTACAGGTGCTTTATCGAACAAAACCACCATTTGTGATGTAGCTGGGACCTTTTGGAGTGCCAACAGAAGAAGATCTTCAACAGATTACTGTTTGACTCTTGAGCTCAACTCAGAGCTGTCAAACCTTGAGATTATTATTATTTTTTAAATTTTACCTTTATTTAACCCGGCAAGTCAGTTAAGAACACATTATTATTTTCAATGACGGCCTGGGAACAGCGGGTTAACTGCCTGTTCAGGTGCAGAACGACAGATTTGTACCTTGTCAGCTCGGGGGTTTGAACTCGCAACCTTCCGGTTACTAGTCCAACGCTCTAACCACTAGGCCACGCTGCCGAAACCTAAGAGGTTTCTTGTTACAGAACATTGTGTATGTCTCTGTGTCTGTCTGTCTGTCTGTCTGTCTGTCTGTCTGTCTGTCTGTCTGTCTGTCTGTCTGTCTGTCTGTCTGTCTGTCTGTCTGTCTGTCTGTCTGTCTGTCTGTCTGTCTGTCTGTCTGTCTGTCTGTCTGTCTGTCTGTCTGTGAATGTAGAGTGCAGAGACTACAGTAGTGGTACAACTCTGGACCAAAGTGCCAACAAAGAGATCACCTAACATGATGGCTATTGAAGAAAGCTGTGGCAAAGAAACTGTACAGGCTGATCAAACCACAAAGATGAAGTGGCAAAGGCACAGACCTCTCTCTCTCTCTCTGTCTCTCTCTGTCTCTCTCTGTCTCTCTCTGTCTGTCTGTCTGTCTGTCTGTCTGTCTGTCTGTCTGTCTGTCTGTCTGTCTGTCTGTCTGTCTGTCTGTCTGTCTGTCTGTCTGTCTGTCTGTCTCTGTCTGTCTGTCTGTCTGTCTGTCTGTCTCTGTCTGTCTGTCTGTCTGTCTGTCTGTCTGTCTGTCTGTCTGTCTGTCTGTCTGTCTGTCTGTCTGTCTGTCTGTCTGTCTGTCTGTCTGTCTGTCTGTCTGTCTGTCTGTCTGTCTCTCTCTCTGTCTGTCTGTCTGTCTGCGTGCGTGCGTGTGTGTGAGAGATGGTATCTGATTCTGTTCAGTTGCAGTCATCTCCGGGCTGAGGCTGAGGTTGAGGTTGGCCTGGGGCTGAGGTTGAGGCTGAGGTTGATGTTGAGGTTGAGGCTGATGTTGAGGCTGACGTTGAATTTGAGCATGAAGCTGAGATTGAGGCTAGGGGTTGAGGATGAGGATGAGGTTGAGTCTGAGGTTGGGGCTGAGATTGAGGTTGAGCCTAGACTTGTGGTAGTCTCCTTCTCTGAGGCTAGAATTTGTGGTATGCTCCTTCTCTGAGGCTAGAATTTGTGGTAGTCTCCTTCTCTGAGGCTAGAATTTGTGGTAGTCTCCTTCTCTAATTCATGAACGCAGACAACACACCTAAAAGGGTTCTACCAAAACATGAAAGGGTTCTCCCATGGGGACAAAGAAACGTTGTAATCATTTTTTCCAAAAGTGTACAGCTGATTCCATTACGAACAAGTCTCGTCACAGTGGTGGTCAGAACGGTTGAGATCCTTTTTTTCACTGAGGTCTGGATTCCCCTGAATATAGGGGTGAGGATGGAGGGAGGGAAAATAGAGAATGTTAAATAGAGACAGAGCGAGAGAGAAAGAGACAGGGATGGGTTGGGCCTGGCCCTAACAGAGCCGTATTGTGAAGTCAAATTCTTCCCAAAGTCAGGCAGGAGTCAAGCCAAGGACTGTTCTGTATGGCTGAATTAATGAATGAATCATCCCCATTGTGATGGGATGCCAAGCCTGGCCTACTCAACCATACCATACCCTATCCTACCTTACCTTACCTTACCTTACCTTACCATACTCAACCCAACCCAACCCTACTCTACCCTATCCTACCTTACCTTACCTTACCTTACCTTACCTTACCTTACCTTACCTTACCTTACCTTACCTTACTCAACCCAACCCAACCCAACCCTACTCTACCCTATCCTATCCTAACTTATCTTACCGTACCCTATACTACCCTTCCCTACCCCAGGATGGGATTAGGACATGGAGAGGAATAGGCAGCAATTGGCAACAGCCTTTAGTTAGCTAGCTTCCCATTCACAATGAACCAGGCGGTAATGGACAGAGCCGTCATTTAGGACCCTTAATGGTTAGCTTCTCATTTGGAATGAGCAGGGCTAGCCGGGACATAGAGGCTGGAGGGAGAGAGACAGGGCAGAGCTAGACGGGACATAGAGGCTGGAGGGAGAGAGAGACAGGGCAGAGCTAGACGGGACATAGAAGCTGGAGGGAGAGAGAGACAGGGCAGAGCTAGACGGGACATAGAGGCTGGAGGGAGAGAGAGACAGGGCAGAGATAGACGGGACATAGAGGCTGGAGGGAGAGAGACAGGACAGAGCTAGACAGGACATAGAGGCTGGAGGGAGAGAGAGACAGAGCAGAGATAGACGGGACATAGAGGCTGGAGGGAGAGAGAGACAGGGCAGAGCTAGACGGGAAATAGAGGCTGGAGGGAGAGAGAGACAGGGCAGAGCTAGACGGGACATAGAGGCTGGAGGGAGAGAGACAGGGCAGAGCTAGACGGGTGGTAGAGGCTGGAGGGAGAGAAACAGGGCAGGTCTAGCTGGGTGGTAGAGGCTTCATGGAGAGAGACAGGGCAGGTCTAGCTGGGTGGTGGAGGCTTCAGGGAGAGAGACAGGGCAGGTCTAGCTGGGTGGTGGAGGCTGGAGGGAGACAGACAGGGCAGGTCTAGCTGGGTGGTAGAGGCTTCAGGGAGAGAGACAGGGCAGGTCTAGCTGGGTGGTGGAGGCTTCAGGGAGAGAGACAGGGCAGGTCTAGCTGGGTGGTGGAGGCTTCAGGGAGAGAGACAGGGCAGGTCTAGCTGGGTGGTGGAGGCTTCAGGGAGAGAGACAGGGCAGGTCTAGCTGGGTGGTGGAGGCTTCAGGGAGAGAGACAGGGCAGGTCTAGCTGGGTGGTGGAGGCTTCAGGGAGAGAGACAGGGCAGGTCAGAACAGGACAGGACAGAACAGAACAGGACAGAACAGGACAGAACAGGACAGGACAGGACAGAACAGGACAGGACAGGACAGGACAGGACAGGACAGAACAGGAGAGGACAGGACAGGACAGAACAGGACAGGACAGGACAGGACAGGACAGGACAGGACAGGACAGGACAGAACAGAACAGGAGAGGACAGGACAGGACAGGACAGGACAGGACAGAACAGAACAGAACAGAACAGAACAGGACAGGACAGGACAGAACAGGACAGAACAGAACAGAACAGGACAGGACAGAACGGGACAGGACAGGACAAGACAGGTTAGGATAATAGAATGTATTTTAGTTTCCCAGGTGATAGAGACAGGACAGGACAGGACAGGTTAGGGTAATATAATGTATTTTAGTTAGCCAGGTGATAGAGACAGGACAGGACAGGACAGGTTAGGGTAATATAATGTATTCTAGTTAGCCAGGTGATAGAGACAGGACAGGACAGGTTAGGGTAATAGAATGTATTTTAGTTAGCCAGGTGATAGAGACAGGACAGGACAGGACAGGTTAGGGTAATAGAATGTATTTTAGTTAGCCAGGTGTTAGAGACAGGACAGGACAGGTTAGGGTAATAGAATGTATTCTAGTTAGCCAGGTGATAGAGACAGGACAGGACAGGACAGGTTAGGGTAATAGAATGTATTTTAGTTAGCCAGGTGATAGAGACAGGACAGGACAGGACAGGACAGGTTAGGGTAATATAATGTATTTTAGTTAGCCAGGTGATAGAGACAGGACAGGACAGGACAAGACAGATGTCGTTACTAAATACTGTTCTGCCTGCAGCCTCCTTACAGCTTTCTCTTTTCCATTCACACCCTCTCCTCCATCACAATCCCGTCCTCCTGTCTGTGTCTGCACCTCCAGCTACCCCCCCCCCTTCTCTTTCCCTCCCCGTTACCCAGAGAGCTTTGTGGTAGGTCCCCGAGTTCAGGCAATATTGGGTTGCACCTCTTAAAACATGTCAGAATCTCTCTCTCTCTCTCTGTGTGGTGAGAAATAAAGAATGGAAAAATTATGAAATTAATCATTTCACTAAGGTTTTTCTTTATGTTTTTCACATGCTAGCTGTTTAAAGGAGGAGAGAAAGAGGGAGGGTTGGAAAGAGAATGAAATTAAGAGAGAGGGAGGGAGGGAGGGAGGGAGGGAGGGAGGGAGGGAGGGAGGGAGGGAGGGAGGGAGGGACAGAGACAGAGACAGAGACAGAGACAGAGACAGAGACAGAGACAGAGACAGAGACAGAGACAGAGACAGAGACAGAGACAGAGACAGAGACAGAGACAGAGACAGAGAGATAGAGAGAGACAGAGAGAGACAGAGAGAGACAGAGAGAGACAGAGACAGAGACAGACAGACAGACAGACAGACAGACAGACAGACAGACAGACAGACAGACAGACAGACAGACAGACAGACAGACAGACAGACAGACAGACAGACAGACAGACAGACAGAGACAGAGAGAGACAGAGAGAGACAGAGAGAGAGAGAGAGGTCTGTGCCTTTGCCACTTCATCTTTGTGGTTTGATCAGCCTGTACAGTTTCTTTGCCACAGCTTTCTTCAATAGCCATCATGTAAGGTGATCTCTTTGTTGGCACTTTGGTCCAGAGTTGTACCACTACTGTAGTCTCTGCACTCTACATTCACAGACAGACAGACAGACAGACAGACAGACAGACAGACAGACAGACAGACAGACAGACAGACAGACAGACAGACAGACAGACAGACAGACAGACAGACAGACAGACAGACAGACAGACAGACAGACAGACAGACAGACAGACAGACAGACAGACAGACAGACAGACAGACAGACAGACAGACAGACAGACAGACAGACAGACAGACAGACAGACAGACAGACAGACAGACAGACATCGTTAGGGCCACAGAAGTCTGTGGAGTAGCCAATGGAACCATGTCTAGTCCTGTTTATCCCGATATGATTGGCTCGTGTCTTTAGCTTAGTTACGCTCTGATTTGCTTAGCTTGTTATACATGATGTAACCCTGGATAAAAGTCCGGGCCTAATCAGCCATGTTCTTATCGTCATTCAGACACAACAGGGCTTGTCTATTTTACTGCTGAATCATAGGTCCAAATATAACGCAGAATGTGGGTTTTTTCTTCTGTTGGTCTCACGAGAAAGTTTAGTAAGACAGACGTCAGCTGATCCGGTCAGATCCATTTTTAGAATGTTGTCTAGACTAGAAGTCCTTTACGCATGGGAATGACCCACGGGCACAGAACTCACAAATGTCTAGATTTCAAGCCAGTAGCTAAGTACCCTCACAAACCTTGACGCAGACGTTGTGTCTGTGTGTGTAAACAGGTGAGGGTGTTGCCCCATTGAATCCCCAGCCAAGCATCTTATTCAGAACTTAAAGTCTGTTACACATTTAACACAAACTACTCAAACTCTACGTTGTGTTCTACACAATTTCTACATATCTTTGTTTGGCAAAAAAATGTTGGAATATCTCTATATATCTCTGTGTATCTCTATATATCTCTATGTATCTCTCTATATCTCTGTATATCTCTATATATCTCAATATGTCTCTATATGTCTCTGTATATCGCTATATATCTCTGTATATCTCAATATGTCTCTTTATATATCTGTATATCTCTATATATCTCTATATGTCTCTGTATATCTCTATATATCTCTATATATATCTGTATATCTCTATATATCTCTATATATATCTGTGTATCTCTATATATCTCTGTATATCTCAATATGTCTCTATATGTCTCTGTATATCGCTATATATCTGTATATATCTCTGTATATCTCAATATGTCTCTTTATATATCTGTATATCTCTATATATCTCTATATGTCTCTGTATATCTCTATATATCTCTATATATATCTGTATATCTCTATATATCTCTATATATATCTGTGTATCTCTATATATCTCTGTATATCTCAATATGTCTCTATATGTCTCTGTATATCTCTATATATCTCTGTGTATCTGTATATATCTCTGTATATCTCTGTATATCTCTATATATCTCTATATATCTCTGTATATCTCTATATATCTCTATATTTGTCTATATATGTCTATGTATTTCTGTATATCTCCATATATCTCTGTATATCTCTATATATCTCTGTGTATCTCTATATATCTCTATATATCTCTGTATATCTCTGTATATCTCTATACATCTCTATATATCTCTTCGTATCTCTATATATATATATATCTATATATCTCCATATATCTCTGTATCTCTATATATCTCTATACATCTCTATATGTCTCTATATATCTCTGTATATCTCTATACATCTCTATATATCTCTGTATATCTCTATACATCTCTATATACCTCTATACATCTCTATAAATCTCTGTATATCTCTGTATATCTCTATATATATCTGTGTATCTCTATATATATCTATATATCTCTGTATATCTCTATATATCTCTATACATCTCTATATATCTCTGCATATCTCTATATGTCTCTATATATCTCTGTATACCTCTGTATATCTCTATATATCTCTATATATCTCTGTACATGTCTATATATTTCTATATATCTCTTTGTGTCTCTATATATCTCTGTATATCTCTATATTTCTCTGTATATCTCTGTGTATCTCTGTAAATCTCTGTGGATCTCTGTATATCTCTGTGTATCTCTGTAAATCTCTGTGTATCTCTATATATCTCTGTATATCTCTATATATCTCTGAATATCTCTGTATATCTCTATATCTCTATGTGTATATCTATATATCTCTATATATCTCTGTGTATCTCTGTATCTCTGTATATCTATATATCTCTACATATCTCTATGTATCTCTGTATATCTCTGTATATCTCTATATATCTCTGTATATCTCTGTATATCTCTATATATCTCTGTGTATCTCTGTATATCTCTATATATCTCCATGTATATCTCTGTATATCTCTATATATCTCTGTGTATCTCTATATATCTCTGCATATCTATATATATCTCTGTGTATCTCTGTATATCTCTATATATCTCTATACATCTCTATATATCTCTGTATATCTCTATGTATCTATATATATCTCTGTATATCTATATATATATCTCTGTGTATCTCTGTATATCTCTATATATCTCTATACATCTCTATATATCTCTGTATATCTATATATATATCTCTGTGTATCTCTGTATGTCTCTATATATCTCTATACATCTCTATATATCTCTGTATATCTCTTTATATCTCTGTGTATCTCTATATATCTCTGTGTATCTCTATATATATCTGTGTATCTCTGTATATCTCTATATATCTCTATACATCTCTATATATCTCTATACATCTCTATATATCTCTGTGTATCTCTGTGTATCTCTGTATATCTCTATATATCTCTGTATAACTCTATATATCTCTGTATATCTCTATATATCTCTGTGTATCTCTGTATATCTCTAAGTATCTCTGGATATCTCTATGTATCTCTATATATCTCTGTATATCTCTATATATCTCTGCATATCTCTATATATATCTATATATCTCTATATATCTCTGTGTATCTCTGTATATCTCTATATATCTCTATATATCTCTATACATCTCTATATATCTCTGTATATCTCTATACATCTCTGCATATCTCTATATATATCTATATATCTCTATATATCTCTGTGTATCTCTGTATATCTCTATATATCTCTATATATCTCTGTATATCTCTATATATCTCTATAAATCTCTGTATATCTCTGTGTATCTCTGTATATCTCTATATATCTCTGTATATCTCTGTATATCTCTATATATCTCTGTATATCTCTATATATCTCTGTGTATCTCTGTGTATCTCTGTATATCTCTATATATCTCTATATTTGTCTATATATGTCTATGTATTTCTGTATATCTCCATATATCTCTGTATATCTCTATATATCTCTATATATCTCTGTGTATCTCTATATATCTCTATATATCTCTGTATATCTCTGTATATCTCTATACATCTCTATATATCTCTTCGTATCTCTATATATATATATATCTATATATCTCCATATATCTCTGTATCTCTATATATCTCTATACATCTCTATATGTCTCTATATATCTCTGTATATCTCTATACATCTCTATATATCTCTGTATATCTCTATACATCTCTATATACCTCTATACATCTCTATAAATCTCTGTATATCTCTGTATATCTCTATATATATCTGTGTATCTCTATATATATCTATATATCTCTGTATATCTCTATATATCTCTATATATCTCTGTATACCTCTGTATATCTCTATATATCTCTATATATCTCTGTACATGTCTATATATCTCTATATATCTCTTTGTGTCTCTATATATCTCTGTATATCTCTATATTTCTCTGTATATCTCTGTGTATCTCTGTAAATCTCTGTGGATCTCTGTATATCTCTGTGTATCTCTGTAAATCTCTGTGTATCTCTATATATCTCTGTATATCTCTATATATCTCTGAATATCTCTGTATATCTCTATATATCTCTGTGTATCTCTATATCTCTATGTGTATATCTATATATCTCTATATATCTCTGTGTATCTCTGTATCTCTGTATATCTATATATCTCTACATATCTCTATGTATCTCTGTATATCTCTGTATATCTCTATATATCTCTGTATATCTCTGTATATCTCTATATATCTCTGTGTATCTCTGTGTATCTCTGTATATCTCTATATATCTCTGTATATCTCTATATATCTCTGTGTATCTCTATATATCTCTGCATATCTATATATATCTCTGTGTATCTCTGTATATCTCTATATATCTCTATACATCTCTATATATCTCTGTGTATCTCTGTATATCTCTATGTATCTATATATATCTCTGTATATCTATATATATATATCTCTGTGTATCTCTGTATATCTCTATATATCTCTATACATCTCTATATATCTCTGTATATCTATATATATATATCTCTGTGTATCTCTGTATGTCTCTATATATCTCTATACATCTCTATATATCTCTGTATATCTCTTTATATCTCTGTGTATCTCTATATATCTCTGTGTATCTCTATATATATCTGTGTATCTCTGTATATCTCTATATATCTCTATACATCTCTATACATCTCTATATATCTCTGTGTATCTCTGTGTATCTCTGTATATCTCTATATATCTCTGTATAACTCTATATATCTCTGTATATCTCTATATATCTCTGTGTATCTCTGTATATCTCTAAGTATCTCTGGATATCTCTATGTATCTCTATATATCTCTGTATATCTCTATATATCTCTGCATATCTCTATATATATCTATATATCTCTATATATCTCTGTGTATCTCTGTATATCTCTATATATCTCTATATATCTCTGTATATCTCTGTATATCTCTATATATCTCTATAAATCTCTGTATATCTCTATATATCTCTGTGTATCTCTGTATATCTCTATATATCTCTGTATATCTCTATATATCTCTGGATATCTCTATGTATCTCTATATATCTCTGTATATCTCTATATATCTCTGCATATCTCTCTATATATCTATATATCTCTGTGTATCTCTGTATATCTCTATATATCTCTGTATATCTCTATATATCTCTGTATATCTCTATATATCTCTATATATCTCTGTATATCTCTATATATCTCTGTATATCTCTATATATCTCTGTATATCTCTGTATATCTCTATATATCTCTGTATATCTCTGTATATCTCTGTACATCTCTATATATCTCTTCGTATCTCTATATATATCTATATATCTCCATATATCTCTGTATCTCTATATATCTCTATACATCTCTATATGTCTCTATATATCTCTGTATATCTCTATACATCTCTATATATCTCTGTATATCTCTATACATCTCTATATACCTCTATACTTCTCTATAAATCTCTGTATATCTCTGTATATCTCTATATATATCTGTGTATCTCTATATATATCTATATATCTCTGTATAGCTCTATATATCTCTATACATCTCTATATATCTCTGCATATCTCTATATGTCTCTATATATCTCTGTATACCTCTGTATATCTCTATATATCTCTATATATCTCTGTACATGTCTATATATCTCTATATATCTCTTTGTGTCTCTATATATCTCTGTATATCTCTATATATCTCTGTGTATCTCTGTATATCTTTATATATCTCTGTATATCTCTATATATCTCTGTATATCTCTATATATCTCTGGATATCTCTATGTATCTCTATATATCTCTGTATATCTCTATATATCTCTGCATATCTCTCTATATATCTATATATCTCTGTGTATCTCTGTATATCTCTATATATCTCTGTATATCTCTATATATCTCTGTATATCTCTGTATATCTCTATATATCTCTATATATCTCTGTATATCTCTATATATCTCTGTATATCTCTATATATCTCTGTATATCTCTGTATATCTCTATATATCTCTGTGTATCTCTGTGTATCTCTGTATATCTCTATATATCTCCATGTATATCTCTGTATATCTCTATATATCTCTGTGTATCTCTATATATCTCTGCATATCTATATATATCTCTGTGTATCTCTGTATATCTCTATATATCTCTATACATCTCTATATATCTCTGTGTATCTCTGTATATCTCTATGTATCTATATATATCTCTGTATATCTATATATATATCTCTGTGTATCTCTGTATATCTCTATATATCTCTATACATCTCTATATATCTCTGTATATCTATATATATATCTCTGTGTATCTCTGTATGTCTCTATATATCTCTATACATCTCTATATATCTCTGTATATCTCTTTATATCTCTGTGTATCTCTATATATCTCTGTGTATCTCTATATATATCTGTGTATCTCTGTATATCTCTATATATCTCTATACATCTCTATATATCTCTATACATCTCTATATATCTCTGTGTATCTCTGTGTATCTCTGTATATCTCTATATATCTCTGTATAACTCTATATATCTCTGTATATCTCTATATATCTCTGTGTATCTCTGTATATCTCTAAGTATCTCTGGATATCTCTATGTATCTCTATATATCTCTGTATATCTCTATATATCTCTGCATATCTCTATATATATCTATATATCTCTATATATCTCTGTGTATCTCTGTATATCTCTATATATCTCTATATATCTCTGTATATCTCTGTATATCTCTATATATCTCTATAAATCTCTGTATATCTCTATATATCTCTGTGTATCTCTGTATATCTCTATATATCTCTGTATATCTCTTTATATCTCTGTATATCTCTATATATCTCTGGATATCTCTATGTATCTCTATATATCTCTGTATATCTCTATATATCTCTGCATATCTCTCTATATATCTATATATCTCTGTGTATCTCTGTATATCTCTATATATCTCTGTATATCTCTATATATCTCTGTATATCTCTGTATATCTCTATATATCTCTATATATCTCTGTATATCTCTATATATCTCTGTATATCTCTATATATCTCTGTATATCTCTGTATATCTCTATATATCTCTGTATATCTCTGTATATCTCTGTACATCTCTATATATCTCTTCGTATCTCTATATATATCTATATATCTCCATATATCTCTGTATCTCTATATATCTCTATACATCTCTATATGTCTCTATATATCTCTGTATATCTCTATACATCTCTATATATCTCTGTATATCTCTATACATCTCTATATACCTCTATACATCTCTATAAATCTCTGTATATCTCTGTATATCTCTATATATATCTGTGTATCTCTATATATATCTATATATCTCTGTATAGCTCTATATATCTCTATACATCTCTATATATCTCTGCATATCTCTATATGTCTCTATATATCTCTGTATACCTCTGTATATCTCTATATATCTCTATATATCTCTGTACATGTCTATATATCTCTATATATCTCTTTGTGTCTCTATATATCTCTGTATATCTCTATATATCTCTGTGTATCTCTGTATATCTCTATATATCTCTGTATATCTCTATATATCTCTGTATATCTCTATATATCTCTGTATATCTCTGTATATCTCTATATATCTCTGGATATCTCTATGTATCTCTATATATCTCTGCATATCTCTCTATATATCTATATATCTCTGTGTATCTCTGTATATCTCTATATATCTCTGTATATCTCTATATATCTCTGTATATCTCTGTATATCTCTATATATCTCTATATATCTCTGTATATCTCTATATTTCTCTTTATATCTCTGTGTATCTCTGTAAATCTCTGTAAATCTCTATATATCTCTGTATATCTCTATATATCTCTGAATATCTCTGTATATCTCTATATATCTCTGTGTATCTCTGTATACCTCTGTATATCTCTATATATCTCTATATATCTCTGTACATGTCTATATATCTCTATATATCTCTTTGTGTCTCTATATATCTCTATATATCTCTGTATACCTCTGTATATCTCTATATATCTCTATATATCTCTGTACATGTCTATATATCTCTATATATCTCTTTGTGTCTCTATATATCTCTGTATATCTCTATATATCTCTGTGTATCTCTGTATATCTCTATATATCTCTGTATATCTCTATATATCTCTGTATATCTCTATATATCTCTGTATATCTCTGTATATCTCTATATATCTCTGGATATCTCTATGTATCTCTATATATCTCTGCATATCTCTCTATATATCTATATATCTCTGTGTATCTCTGTATATCTCTATATATCTCTGTATATCTCTATATATCTCTGTATATCTCTGTATATCTCTATATATCTCTATATATCTCTGTATATCTCTATATTTCTCTTTATATCTCTGTGTATCTCTGTAAATCTCTGTAAATCTCTATATATCTCTGTATATCTCTATATATCTCTGAATATCTCTGTATATCTCTATATATCTCTGTGTATCTCTATATCTCTATGTGTATATCTATATATCTCCATATATCTCTATATCTCTCTCTGTATCTCTGTATATCTATATATATCTCTACATATCTCTATGTATCTCTGTATATCTCTATATATCTCTGTGTATCTCTATATCTCTATGTGTATATCTATATATCTCCATATATCTCTATATCTCTCTCTGTATCTCTGTATATCTCTATATATCTCTACATATCTCTATGTATCTCTGTATATCTCTATATATCTCTGTGTATCTCTATATCTCTATGTGTATATCTATATATCTCCATATATCTCTATATCTCTCTATGTATCTCTGTATATCTCTACATATCTCTGTATTTCACTGTAAGGTCTACTACACCTGTTGTATTCAGCATTTCATTGTAAGGTCTACTACACCTGTTGTATTCATCATTTCACTGTGAGGTCTACTACACCTGTTGTATTCATCATTTCACTGTAAGGTCTACTACACCTGTTGTAGTCAGCATTTCACTGTGAGGTCTACTACACCTGTTGTATTCAGCATTTCACTGTAAGGTCTACTACACCTGTTGTAGTCAGCATTTCACTGTGAAGTCTATTACACCTGTTGTATTCAGCATTTTACTGTGAGGTCTACTACACCTGTTGTATTCAGCATTTCACTCTAAGGTCTACTACAGCTGTTGTATTCAGCATTTCACTGTGGACCAATGTGCAGCGTGGTAAGTGTTCGTAATTTTATTTTATTAGATCATAAACACTAAACAAAATAAAAAGAAGAGAGTGAAACAAAAAACTAAATAGTCCTGTAAGCAACACAAAACAGAAAACAACAACAACAACAACAACCCACAACCCATAGTGGGAATACAGACAGGCTAAGTATGATTCTCAATCAGAGGCAACGATTGACAGCTGCCTCTGATTGGGAACCATACAAAGCCAAACACCTAGACATGTAACACACAGAACAAAACATCGAATGCCTACCCCAAGTCACGCCCTGACCAAACTAAAACAGAGACATAAAAAAGGGAACTAAGGTCGGGACGTGACTGCTAGGCTACCTGTGGGACCCACAGAGAAACGAATCCAACGCAGTCAACCATGTCATCCTCTGCCTCCTATGATGTCATCCTCTCCTATGATGTCATCTCTCTAGTGTTCTAGAGAAGAGATTGTCTATAGGGCTCTGGTCTAAAGTAGTACACTATATATAGGGATTAGAGTGCCATAGGGCTCTGGTCTAAAGTAGTACACTATATATAGGGATTAGGGTGCCATAGGGTTCTGGTTTAAAGTAGTACACTATATATAGAGATTAGAGTGCCATAGGGCTCTGGTCTAAAGTAGTACACTATATATAGGTATTAGAGTGCCATAGGGCTCTGGTCTAAAGTAGTACACT
The DNA here is from genome assembly GCF_021184085.1 of Oncorhynchus gorbuscha. Taxonomy (NCBI): domain Eukaryota; kingdom Metazoa; phylum Chordata; class Actinopteri; order Salmoniformes; family Salmonidae; genus Oncorhynchus; species Oncorhynchus gorbuscha. The sequence goes on along the minus strand of NW_025747544.1, from coordinate 38,342 downwards.
ATATATAGGGAATAGGGTGCCACTTGGAGTGCACAATTGTCTGGGCCTGTAAAATGTCTCTATTATAGTGTTTTATAGGAAGATTATCTCCTGAAGCCTCTATCTCTCAGGCTCTCTCCTGTATCCTCTATCTCCCAGCCTCACTCCTGTAGCCTCTATCTTTCAGGCTCTCTCCTGTAGCCTCTATCTCTCAGCCTCTATCTTGTTGTCTCTCTCTTGTAGCCTCTTTCTTGTAGACTCTCTCTTGTAGCTTCTGCCTCAAAGCCTCTCTCCTGTAGCCACTCTCTTGTAGACTCTCTCTTGTAGCTTCTTCCTCGAAGCCTCTCTCCTGTAGCCTCTCTCCTGTAGCATCTCTCTTGTAGACTCTCTCTTGTAGACTCTCTCTTGTTGTCTCTCTCTTGTAGCCTCTATTTTTTAGCCTATCTCTTGTAGCCTCTATCTCTCTGCCTCTCCTAGCCTCTCTCCTGGAGCCACTCTCTTGTTGTCTCTCTCTCTCAGCCTCTTTCAGCCTCTCTCCTGGAGCCTCTCCCTTGTTGTCTCTCTCTTGTTGTCTCTCTCTTGTTGTCTCTCTCCTGGAGCCTCTCCCTTGTTGTCTCTCTCTTGTTGTCTCTCTCTTGTTGTCTCTCTCCTGGAGACTCTCTCTTGTTGTCTCTCTCCTGGAGAATCTCTCTTGTTGTCTCTCTCTTGTTGTCTCTCTCTTGTTGTCTCTCTCTTGTTGTCTCTCTCCTGGAGCCTCTCTCTTGTTGTCTCTCTCCTGGAGCCTCTCTCTTGTTGTCTCTCTCTTGTTGTCTCTCTCTTGTTGTCTCTCTCCTGGAGCCTCTCCCTTGTTGTCTCTCTCTTGTTGTCTCTCTCTTGTTGTCTCTCTCTTGTTGTCTCTCTCTTGTTGTCTCTCTCTTGTTGTCTCTCTCTTGTTGTCTCTCTCTTGTTGTCTCTCTCCTGGAGCCTCTCCCTTGTTGTCTCTCTCTTGTTGTCTCTCTCCTGGAGACTCTCTCTTGTTGTCTCTCTCCTGGAGCCTCTCTCTTGTTGTCTCTCTCTTGTTGTCTCTCTCCTGGAGACTCTCTCTTGTTGTGTCTCTCCTGGAGCCTCTCTCTTGTTGTCTCTCTCTTGTTGTCTCTCTCTTGTTGTCTCTCTCTTGTTGTCTCTCTCCTGGAGCCTCTCCCTTGTTGTCTCTCTCCTGGAGCCTCTCTCTTGTTGTCTCTCTCCTGGAGCCTCTCTCTTGTTGTCTCTCTCCTGGAGCCTCTCCCTTGTTGTCTCTCTCCTGGAGCCTCTCCCTTGTTGTCTCTCTCCTGGAGCCTCTCTCTTGTTGTCTCTCTCCTGGAGCCTCTCTCTTGTTGTCTCTCTCTTGTTGTCTCTCTCCTGGAGCCTCTCCCTTGTTGTCTCTCTCCTGGAGCCTCTCTCTTGTTGTCTCTCTCCTGGAGCCTCTCTCTTGTTGTCTCTCTCTTGTTGTCTCTCTCTTGTTGTCTCTCTCCTGGAGCCTCTCCCTTGTTGTCTCTCTCTTGTTGTCTCTCTCCTGGAGCCTCTCTCTTGTTGTCTCTCTCTTGTTGTCTCTCTCTTGTTGTCTCTCTCCTGGAGCCTCTCTCTTGTTGTCTCTCTCCTGGAGCCTCTCTCTTGTTGTCTCTCTCCTGGAGCCTCTCTCTTGTTGTCTCTCTCCTGGAGCCTCTCTCTTGTTGTCTCTCTCTTGTTGTCTCTCTCTTGTTGTCTCTCTCCTGGAGCCTCTCTCTTGTTGTCTCTCTCCTGGAGCCTCTCTCTTGTTGTCTCTCTCTTGTTGTCTCTCTCTTGTTGTCTCTCTCCTGGAGCCTCTCCCTTGTTGTCTCTCTCTTGTTGTCTCTCTCCTGGAGCCTCTCTCTTGTTGTCTCTCTCTTGTTGTCTCTCTCTTGTTGTCTCTCTCCTGGAGCCTCTCTCTTGTTGTCTCTCTCTTGTTGTCTCTCTCCTGGAGCCTCTCCCTTGTTGTCTCTCTCTTGTTGTCTCTCTCCTGGAGCCTCTCTCTTGTAGACATACTAATTGTTCACAACATTGTTATACGTGTTACCAAGAAAAGACTAATGAACAGATTTGTGGCAGTATTGAATATCCACCTATTTTTACACTCGTAACATCAGCGGCATACATAAACCGAGAAAATGGGTCAGATAATGTATACACACACACACACACACACACACACACACACACACACACACACACACACACACACACACACACACACACACACACACACACACACACACACACACACACACACACACACACACACACACACACACACACACACACACACTGTGTTTAAACCACAAAGGACCTCATTCAAGGGTGTCAAAGTCACATTTGGGTTTTTGTTGAAGAACACATTGTACTAACCGCAGTGGTTGGAAAAAGTACCCAGTTGTCACACTTGAGTAAAAGGAAAGACAAATGAATAGAAAATGACTCAAGTAAAAGTAAAAGTCACCCAGTAAAATACTACTTGAGTAAAAGTCCAAAAGTATTTGGTTTTAAATATACTAAATACTAATATACTAAATACTAATATACTAAATACTAATATACCATATCAAAAGTAAAAGTTTAAGTATCGAAAGTAAAAGTTTCAAACATTTCAAATTCATGATATTAAAAACAGACAGGACCATTGTTTACATTTAGCTAAGGGAACACTCAAACATCATTTACAGATAGCCAGGGGAACACTCAAACATCATTTACATATAGCCAGGGGAACACTCAAACATCATTTACATATAGCCAGGGAAACACTCCAACATCATTTACAGATAGCCAGGGGAACACTCAAACATCATTTACATATAGCCAGGGGAACACTCAAACATAATTTACATATAGCCAGGGGAACACTCAAACATCATTTACATATAGCCAGGGGAAGACTCAAACATCATTTACAGATAGCCAGGGGAACACTCAAACATCATTTACATATAGCCAGGGGAAGACTCAAACATCATTTACAGATAGCCAGGGGAACACTCAAACATCATTTACATATAGCTAGGGGAACACTCAAACATCATTTACATATAGCCAGGGGAACACTCAAACATCATTTACATATAGCCAGGGAACACTCAAACATCATTTACATATAGCCAGGGGAACACTCAAACATCATTTACATATAGCCAGGGAACACTCAAACATCATTTACATATAGCCAGGGGAACACTCAAACATCATTTACATATAGCCAGGGGAACACTCAAACATCATTTACATATAGCCAGGGGAACACTCAAACATCATTTACATATAGCCAGGGAACACTCAAACATCATTTACATATAGCCAGGGAACACTCAAACATCATTTACATATAGCCAGGGGAACACTCAAACATCATTTACATATAGCCAGGGGAACACTCAAACATCATTTACAGATAGCCAGGGGAACACTCAAACATCATTTACATATAGCCAGGGGAACACTCCAACACTCAGACATACTTAAAACAGATAGCCAGGGGAACACTCAAACATCATTTACATACAGCCAGGGGAACACTCAAACATCATTTACAGATAGCCAGGGGAACACTCAAACATCATTTACAGATAGCCAGGGGAACGCTCAAACATCATTTACATACAGCCAGGGGAACACTCAAACATCATTTACAGATAGCCAGGGGAACACTCAAACATCATTTACAGATAGCCAGGGGAACACTCAAACATAATTTACATATAGCCAGGGGAACACTCAAACATAATTTACATATAGCCAGGGGAACACTCAAACATCATTTACATATAGCCAGGGGAACACTCAAACATAATTTACATATAGCCAGGGGAACACTCAAACATCATTTACATATAGCCAGGGGAACACTCAAACATAATTTACATATAGCCAGGGGAACACTCAAACATCATTTACATATAGCCAGGGGAACACTCAAACATCATTTACATACAGCCAGGGGAACACTCAAACATCATTTACATATAGCCAGGGGAACACTCAAACATCATTTACAGATAGCCAGGGGAACACTCCAACACTCAGACATACTTAAAACAGATAGCCAGGGGAACACTCCAACACTCTGACATTATTTACAGATAGTACATTTTATTTATTATTTATATTTATTGATTTAATTTCACAACGTCTGGAGAGTAATTTACAAAGCTACCAAAAAGAACGCTCATGATTGAAAAACATACTCTACATACACACGGTAATGGTGTATGTTGCATCACCTGGTCGTCCCCTGTTTTCTGCCCAGGATTGATTAATGAACCTCACTCCTCAGGTCAAATCAAAGAGATGGATGCTTCAGTCAAACAGAGGTGGAAGCTAGGAGACTTCAATTCACATATATGGACGCCACAGACCTGTGGTTCAGACAAAATAAATTAGTTTTAAAGGGCTGCATTCAGTCTAAACAAAAATAGCCACAGGCGCACCACACTATAAAAATCTCATGTAAAACCCAGTTTAATGAGTGATATTTTTTCTGACGTACCAATGTGACTTTTCCTTTCTAGTCTTTAGGAAACATATTGGGCAGCATGAACACCCTTATTGGGCAATCTAACCCTACAGTAGCCCTGGCTACTCCTGATTAGTCTTTAGGAAACATATTGGGCAGCATGAACACCCTTATTGGGCAATCTAACCCTACAGTAGCCCTGGCTACTCCTGATTAGTCTTTAGGAAACATATTGGGCAGCATGAACACCCTTATTGGGCAATCTAACCCTACAGTAGCCCTGGCTACTCCTGATTAGTCTTTAGGAAACATATTGGGCAGCATGAACACCCTTATTGGGCAATCTAACCCTACAGTAGCCCTGGCTACACCTGATTAGTATTTAGGAAACATATTGGGCAGCATGAACATCCTTATTGGGCAATCTAACCCTACAGTAGCCCTGGCTACTCCTGCTTAGTCTTTAGGAAACATATTGGGCAGCATGAACACCCTTATTGGGCAATCTAACCCTACAGTAGCCCTGGCTACTCCTGATTAGTATTTAGGAAACATATTGCGCAGCATGAACACCCTTATTGGGCAATCTAACCCTACAGTAGCCCTGGCTACTCCTGATTAGTATTTAGGAAACATATTGGGCAGCATGAACATCCTTATTGGGCAATCTAACCCTACAGTAGCCCTGGCTACTCCTGATTAGCAAAATAAGACTAAATCACAGTGGCATCATTTGGCCTCGAACCTTTCGACTGTCCTACAAAAAAATGCTTTTTATTTTATTTTTTATTTTGTATGATTATTATTTTCAGAGTCAATGGGCAGATAGCAAGCAGTGGTGTGGGGAATCGTAGGTGGCTCGTTTCAGCTTGTTATTGATACTACTATCTGCTATGAAACTATTTGTTGAAAAAACTGGCCGATTATTTAATTGAGCTTTAATTTGTATTACTTTTTTTCCACTTAGCTTACTGACTTATTTTCTATTGTTGTTGCGTTGTCAAGAGGTTAACCTGCAAGTAAGAATTTCAAGGTTATATACAGGGTGTTACGGTACAGAGTCAATGTGGAGGCTATATACAGGGTGTTACGGTACAGAGTCAATGTGGAGGCTATATACAGGGTGTTACGGTACAGAGTCAATGTGGAGACTATATACAGGGTATTACGGTACAGAGTCAATGTGGAGACTATATACAGGGTATTACGGTACAGAGTCAATGTGGAGACTATATACAGGGTATTACGGTACAGAGTCAATGTGGAGACTATATACAGGGTATTACGGTACAGAGTCAATGTGGAGACTATATACAGGGTATTACGGTACAGAGTCAATGTGGAGACTATATACAGGGTATTATGGTACAGAGTCAATGTGGAGGCTATATACAGGGTGTTACGGTACAGAGTCAATGTGGAGACTATATACAGGGTGTTACGGTACAGAGTCAATGTGGAGGCTATATACAGGGTGTTACGGTACAGAGGCAATGTGGAGGCTATATACAGGGTGTTACGGTACACAGTCAATGTGGATGCTATATACAGGGTGTTACGGTACAGAGGCAATGTGGAGGCTATATACAGGGTATTACGGTACAGAGTCAATGTGGAGGCTATATACAGGGTGTTACGGTACAGAGTCAATGTGGAGGCTATATACAGGGTGTTACGGTACAGAGTCAATGTGGAGGCTATATACAGGGTGTTACGGTACAGAGTCAATGTGGAGGCTATATACAGGGTGTTACGGTACAGAGTCAATGTGGAGGCTATATACAGGGTGTTACGGTACAGAGTCAATGTGGAGGCTATATACAGGGTATTACGGTACAGAGTCAATGTGGAGGCTATATACAGAGGGTACCGGTACAGAGTCAATGTGGAGGCTTTATACAGAGGGTACCGGTACAGAGTCAATGTGGAGGCTATATACAGGGTGTTACGGTACAGAGTCAATGTGGAGGCTCTATACAGGGTATTATGGTACGGAGTCAATGTGGAGGCTATATACAGGGTATTACGGTACAGAGTCAGTGTGGAGGCTATATACAGGGTATTACGGTACAGAGTCAGTGCGGAGGCTATATACAGGGTATTACGGTACAGAGTCAATGTGGAGGCTATACACAGGGGGTACCGGTAGACAGTCAATACTTGCATACTATTGTTTGTACAGATGAACGTGGCACGTTCAGGTGTTTGCTCCAAGCTTGAACCAGACTTGTGGAGGTCTAAAATTTGTTTTCTAATGTCTTTCTATTGATTTTACCATGATGCCAAGCGAAGAGACACTGATTTTGAAGGTAGGCCTTGAAATACATCCACAGGTACACCTCCAATTGACTCAAATTATGTCAATTAGCCTATCGGAAGTTTCTAAAGCCATGACATAATTTTCTGGAATTTTCCAAGCAGTTTACAGGCAGTCAACTTAGTGTATGTAAACTTCTGACCCACTGGAATTGTGATACAGTGAGTTATAAGTGAAATAATCTGTCTGTAAACAATTGTTGGAAAAATGACTTGTGTCATGCACTACTTTGTGCATTACACAAGTCATTTTTCCAAAAATTGTTTACAGACAGATTATTTCACTTACAACTCACTGTATCACACTTCACGGATTTCCGAACCGACTTGCCAAAACTATAGTTTGTTAACATGAAATGTGTGGAGTGGTTGAAAAACAAGTTTTAATTACTCCAACCTAAATGTATGTAAACTTCAGGCTTCAACTATATATATGTATGTACATATATATATATTTTTTATGCTTCAATGGGTCTTAAAATTAAAAATCACATATCATAATAATGCTTGGTATGACCTTCTTTAAACCTTAAAAATATAATTCCTCAATGTTCATCTCAAATAACACCACATTCATGCATTTAGCTATTGAAACTCGATTTATTTTTTGGCCTGGGGAGGATGCCCCAGACCCTCCTACGTGCCTTGGACTAAGACCCAAATGTCAAATCCTATAAAGCCACCTGCTAAATGACCCCAGAACTCTGATACTGTACTATTAAAAATGATAATCAATAAAATGAAAGGAAAGGAAAGACCATTACTAATTATTGTAGGAGCTGATGACTGATATGATAGTGTGTGTGATATGATAGCCTTTCTATTCAAACTGCTAATTTCACACATGATTGAGTCTCTATTGTTTGTAATGAACCAGCTTTCCTGAATATTGCACTTGACTGGCTGACTGACTACTGGGCACAATGGCTGCCATTATACTATTGGCTCGCTGAACCCATTTATCATTGTACCCGGCCCCTTGATAGAGATTACAGCACGCACACACATATACACACAGAGTGCCATGGCGGTCTGGTTTCTGGCTTCTCTGTCATGGATGAGAGTGTTCTCTCCACAAGGAGTCATTCACACAGTCTTAATTGACCACCAACAATCACTCAACAGATTTTTTTGAACTAATAGTCCCTTCACTGGGGTGACTTTTATATGAGGCTGTCCGAGGAGTGTGGCCTGCCTCAGAGCGATGCTTCCATTGTAGGGAGAGGAGAGGGCATTTTGGTGGATGGGCTGCCTGGAGGGTTTTTGTCGCTATTATGGTCATAAATTCTGTCTCTTAAACACTGACCTCAATGGAAACACTGAATATAGAATGCAATATGCATTCAGGGGAGAGAGTGATATCAACATATATCTTAGGCCTAAATAAAGGTGGATTGGAACTTAGTCTGGGTTGAGGACTGATTTTGCCCTTATGATGCATCTGTCAGAGTGCAGGAATAATGGTTGAAGACACGGTTTCCATTTTCTTCTATTATCTAACTTCAAATAAAGGCCCAAGCACAGGGAGACAGGAGGGAAGGAAGGAGATACTGTATTTAAAGGGCTGATAAAGTTGGATGTGGATAACATGGACGTGGTGGTCTGGAAGGGAGAGACAAAAGGGAAACATTAGGAGCACATCACAGTAAAGGTGCAGACATGACAAAGTAGTGACAGGAGACTGTAGAACTACAACCTGAAGAGACTCCCAGGAGACTGTAGAACTACAACCTGAAGAGACTGCCAGGAGACTGTAGAACTACAACCTGAAGAGACTGCCAGGAGACTGTAGAACTACAACCTGAAGAGACTCCCAGGAGACTGTAGAACTACAACCTGAAGAGACTGCCAGGAGACTGTAGAACTACAACCTGAAGAGACTCCCAGGAGACTGTAGAACTACAACCTGAAGAGACTGCCAGGAGAAGAGAACACAACTACAAACTGAAGTGACTGCCAGGAGAATAGAACAGAACTACAAACTGAAGAGACTGCCAGGAGACTATAAAACTACAACCTGAAGAGACTGCCAGTAGACTACAGAACTACAACCTGAAGAGACTGCCAGGAGACTGTAAAACTACAACCTGAAGAGACTGCCAGGACACTACAGAACTACAACCCGAAGAGACTGCCAGGACACTACAGAACTACAAACTGAAGAGACTGCCAGGAGACTATAAAACTACAACCTGAAGAGACTGCCAGTAGACTACAGAACTACAACCTGAAGAGACTGCCAGGAGACTGTAAAACTACAACCTGAAGAGACTGCCAGGACACTACAGAACTACAACCCGAAGAGACTGCCAGGACACTACAGAACTACAACCCGAAGAGACTGCCAGGACACTACAGAACTACAAACTGAAGAGACTGCCAGGAGACTATAAAACTACAACCTGAAGAGACTGCCAGTAGACTACAGAACTACAACCTGAAGAGACTGCCAGGAGACTGTAAAACTACAACCTGAAGAGACTGCCAGGACACTACAGAACTACAACCCGAAGAGACTGCCAGGACACTACAGAACTACAAACTGAAGAGACTGCCAGGAGACTATAAAACTACAACCTGAAGAGACTGCCAGTAGACTACAGAACTACAACCTGAAGAGACTGCCAGGACACTACAGAACTACAAACTGAAGAGACTGCCAGGAGACTATAAAACTACAACCTGAAGAGACTGCCAGTAGACTACAGAACTACAACCTGAAGAGACTGCCAGGACACTACAGAATTACAACCTGAAGAGACTGCCAGGACACTACAGAATTACAACCTGAAGAGACTGCCAGGAGACTATAAAACTACAACCTGAAGAGACTGCCAGGAGAATAGAACAGAACTACAACCTGAAGAGACTACCAGTAGACTACAGAACTACAACCTGAAGAGACTGCCAGGCGACTATAAAACTACAACCTGAAGAGACTGCCAGGAGAATAGAACAGAACTAGAAAGGAGCATTACAGAAGCATTGATATAATGGACACAACAAAACAAGTTCAGGCAGCATAATGTTCATGGTATTTATCACATAATATTCTCCTACGTGGAAAATATATATATATAAATATAAACTCAGCAAAAAAAGAAACGTCCCTTTTTCAGGACCCTGTCTTTCAAAGATAATTTGTAAAAATCCAAATAACTTCACAGATCTTCATTGTAAAGGGTTTAAACACTGTTCCCCATGCATGTTCAATGAACAGGACGGCAACAAGAATTGCCCGAGTTACACCAGGAACCCACAATCCCTCCATCAGTGCTCAGACTGTCTTCAATAGCCTGAGAGAGGCTGGACTGAGGGCCTGTAGGCCTGTTGTAAGGCAGGTCCTCACCAGACATCACCAGGGGTGATGGTCGGATTCGCATTTATAGAAGGAATGAGCGTTACACCGAGGCCTGGAGCGGGATCGATTTGGAGGTGGAGGGTCAGGGATGGTCTGGGGCGATGTGTCACAGCATCATCAGACTGAGCTTGTCGTCATTGCAGGCAATCTCAACGCTGTGCGTTAGAGGGAAGACATCCCCCTCCCTTATGTGGTACCCTTCCTGTAGGCTCATCCTGACATGACCCTTCATCATGACAATGCCACCAGCCACACTGCTCGTTCTGTGCGTGGTTTCCTGCAAGACAGGACTGTCAGTGTCCTGCCATGGCCAGCGAAGAGCCGAATCTCAATCCCATTGAGCACGTCTGGGACCTGTTGGATCGGAGGGTGAGGGCTAGGGCCATTCCCCCCAGAAATGTCCAGGAACTTGCAGGTGCCTTGGTGGAAGAGTGGGGTAACATCTCACTGCAAGAACTGGCAGATCTGGTGCGGTCCATGAGGAGGAGATGCACTGCAGTAATTAATGCAGCTGGTGGCCACACCAGATACCGACTGTTATTTTTTATTTTGACCCCCCTTTGTTCAGGGACACATTATTCAATTTCTGCTAGTCACATGCCTGTGGAACTTGTTCAGTTTATGTCTCAGTTGTTGTTGAATCTTGTTATGTTCATACAAATATTTACACATGTTAAGTTTGCTGAAAATAAACGCAGTTGACAGTGAGAGGGCGTTTCTTGTTTTGCTGAGTTTATAAATATGTAGTGGTCATGATTGCCATGGTTGCCTTCAGAAAGTATTCAGACACCTTTTAACCTTTAACCTTTTTATGTTGTTAGGTTACAGCCTAATTCTGAAAGTAAATAAATCGATTAAATAAAAAGTGTTCCTCAGCAATCTACACACAAAGCGAAAAAAGGTTTTTAGAAATGTTTTCAAATGTATTAAAAGTAAAAAACATAAATACCTTATTTACATAAGTGTTCAGACACTTTGCTAAGAGTCTCAAAATTGAGCTCAGGTGTATCCTGTTTCCATTGATCATGGCCCCCCAATGGTGGAACAAACGCCCTCACGACGCCAGGACAGCGGAGTCAATCACCACCTTCCGGAGACACCTGAAACCCCACCTCTTTAAGGAATACCTAGGATAGGATAAGTACCCCCCCCCTTTAAGATTTAGATGCACTATTGTAAAGTGACTGTTCCACTGGATGTCATAAGGTGAATGCACCAATTTGTATGTCGCTCTGGATAAGAGCGTCTGCTAAATGACTTAAATGTAAATGTAAATCATTGAGATGTTTCTGCAACTTGTCCACCTGTGGTAAATTCTGTCTATATAAGGTCCCATAGTTGACAGTGCATGTCCGAACAAAAACCAAGCCATGAGGTTGAAATAATTGTCTGTAAAGCTCCGAGACAGGATTGTGTCAAGGTACAGATCTGGGGAAGAACACAATGCCCTCAATAATTCTTAAATGAAAGAAGTTCAGAACCACCAAGACTCTTCCTAGAGCTGGCCACCCAGCCAAACTGAGCAATCGAAGGGACTTGGTCAGGGAGGTGACCAAGAACCCGATGGTCACTCTGACAGAGCTCTAGAATTCCTCTGTGGAGATGGGAGAAGATTCCAGAAGGACAACCATCTCTGCAGCTCTCCACCAATCAGGCCTTTATGGTAGAGTGGCCAGACAGAAGTCCCTCCTCAGTAAAAGGCACATGACAGTCCGCTTGGAGTTTGACAAAAGGCACCTAAAGACTCTCAGAACATGAGAAACCAGATTCTCTGGTCTGATGAAACCAAGATTGAAGTCTTTGGCCTGAATGCCAAGCGTCACGTCTGGAGGAAACCTGGCACCATCTCTACGGCAAGGCATGGTGGTGGCAGCATCAAGCTGTGGGGATGTTTTTCAGCGGCAGGGACTGGGAGAGTAGTCAGGATCGAGGGAAAGATGAACGGAGCAAAGTACAGAGAGATTCTTGATGAAAACCTGCTCCAGAACACTCAGGACCTCAGACTGGAGTGAAGGTTCACCTTACAACAGGACAACAACCCTAAGCACACAGCCAAGACAATGCAGGAGTGGCTTCGGGACAAGTCTCTGAATGTCCTTGAGTGGTCCAGCCAGAGCCCAGACTTGATCCTTAGCGAACATCTCTGGAGAGACCTGATAATAGCTATGCAGCAACGCTTCCCATTCAACCTGACAGAGTTTGAGAGGATATGCAGAGAAGAAGGGGAGAAACTCCCTAAATACAGGTGAGCTAAGCTTTTAGCATCATAACCAAGAAGACTTGAGGCTGTAATTGCTGCCAAAGGCGCTTCAACAAAGTACTGAGTAAAGGGTCTGAATACTTAGATGATAAGTCTTAAAAAAACACAAATCTATGTCATTATAGGGTTATTATTAACCGATGTGAAATGGCTAGCTAGTTAGCGGTGGTGCGCGCTAATAGCATTTCATTCGGTGACGTCACTCGCTTTGAGACCTTGAAGTAGTGGTTCCCCTTGCTCTTCAAGGGCCGTCGCTTTTGTGGAGCGATGGGTAACAATGCTTTGTGGGTGACTGTTGTCTGTGTGCAGAGGGTCCCTGGTTCGAGGACAGACTAAAGTTAAACTGTTACACAACCAGTAAGAATTCCAGCTCTCACAGACAGTTTTTCTTTAAGAAGCCCTCCTGTTCTCCACTCATTACCTGTATTAACTGCACCTGTTTGAACTCGTTACCTGTATAAAAGACACCTGTCCACACACTCAATCAAACTCCAACCTCTCCACAATGGCCAAGACCAGACAGCTGTGTAAGGACATCAGGGATAAAATTGTAGAAGGCTGGGATGGGCTACAGAACAATAGGCAACCAGTTTGGTGAGAAGGCAACAACTGTTGGCGCAATTATTAGAAAATGGATGAATTTCAAGATGACGGTCAATAACCCTCGGTCTGGGGCTCCATGCAAGTTCTCACCTCGTGGGGCATCAATGATCATGAGGAAGGTGAGGGATCAGCCCAGAACAACACGGCAGGACCTGGTCAATGACCTGAAGAGAGCTGGGACAACAGTCTCAAAGAAAACCATTAGTAACACACTACGCCATCATGGATTAAAATCCTGCAGCGCACACAAGGTCCCCCTGCTCAAGCCAGCGCATGTTCAGGCCCGTCTGAAGTTTGCCAATGACCATCTGGATGATCCAGAGGAGGAATGGGAGAAGGTCATGTGGTCTGATGAGACAAAAATAGAGCTTTATGGTCTAAAATCCACTCACCATCTTTGGAGGAAGAAGAAGGATGAGTACAACCCAAAGAACACCATCCCAACCGTGAAGCATGGAGGTGGAAATATCATTTTTGGGGGATGCTTTTCTGCAAAGGGGACATGACGACTACACTGTATTGAGGGGAGGATGGATGGGGCCATGTATCGCGAGATAGGAGTGGCTCCGTAAGAAGCATCTCAAGGTCCTGGAGTGGCCTAGCCAGTCTCCAGACCTGAGCCCAATATAAAATCTTTGGAGGGAGCTGAAAGTCCGTATTGCCCAGCGACAGCCCCGAAACCTGAAGGATCTGGAGAAGGTCTGTATGGAGGAGTGGGCCAAAATCCCTGCTGCAGTGTGTGCAAACCTGGTCAAGAACTACAGGAAACGTATGATCTCTGTAATTGCAAACAAAGGTTTCTGTACCAAATATTAAGTTCTGCTTTTCTGATGTATCAAATACTTATGTCATGCAATAAAATGCAAATGAATTACTTAAAAATCATACAATGTGATTTTATGGATTTTTGTTTTAGAGTCCTTCTCTCACAGTTGAAGTGTACCTATGATAAAAATTACAGATCTCTACATGCTTTGTAAGTAGGAAAACCTGCAAAATCGGCAGTGTTTCAAATACTTGCTCTCCCCACTGTATAAACTATTAGTCACGCACAATGGAAGTGTTGGACCATCATGTGGCATCCCCAAGCACACTGTTCCAGTGTGTAGGAAGGAGCCTGCTGATTGTATGGGTAATGATAAGAGTTAAAAAGTGTAAAGGACAGGTGATTAGGCAGTGGGAACAGGTGAGGAGGGAAGGTGCGTGGCCTGGGGGTAATGCTGTCAGAGTGACACGGCTCTTCACAATAAGGCGTGTTTGTGAATTTGTGGTTATTCACTGTTGAAGTGATTTGAACTTTCTGTCCTCTAGCGTTGCTCTCCACCTCAAGGTTTTTTGCAGACAGTCTCTCATCTTTTATACTTCATATGACCTAGTTTAGCCCAGACAGACACTCATACGGGTCTGTGTTTGCTGCATGAGGAGGGGCCACACAGAAAAGGAGGTTTTCCAGGAGGAGGTTTTCCATCTAAACTGGGCATTGCCAATGGGGGTGGACATACGGGGGGTGGACATATGGGGGGGTGGACATACGGGGGGGGGTGGACATATGGGGGGTGGACATATGGGGGGGGGGGTGGACTTACGGGGGGGGTTTCCATCTGGTCTAATCCGCTTTAGAAAACAACGGAAACAACAAATTGCAAAACAGAACAGAAGTCAATCTTCTGTTATATACTCTGACACTCACCTGTGGTCTCATTGTGTTCCCAGGCCACTCACCTGTGGTCTCATTGTGTTCCCAGCTCACTCACCTGTGGTCTCATTGTGTTCCCAGGCCACTCACCTGTGGTCTCATTGTGTTCCCAGCTCACTCACCTGTGGTCTCATTGTGTTCCCAGCTCACTCACCTGTGGTCTCATTGTGTTCCCAGCTCACTCACCTGTGGTCTCATTGTGTTCCCAGGCCACTCACCTGTGGTCTCATTGTGTTCCCAGCTCACTCACCTGTGGTCTCATTGTGTTCCCAGCTCACTCACCTGTGGTCTCATTGTGTTCCCAGGCCACTCACCTGTGGTCTCATTGTGTTCCCAGCTCACTCACCTGTGGTCTCATTGTGTTCCCATCTCACTCACCTGTGGTCTCATTGTGTTCCCAGGCCACTCACCTGTGGTCTCATTGTGTTCCCAGCTCACTCACCTGTGGTCTCATTGTGTTCCCAGCTCACTCACCTGTGGTCTCATTGTGTTCCCAGGCCACTCACCTGTGGTCTCATTGTGTTCCCAGCTCACTCACCTGTGGTCTCATTGTGTTCCCAGCTCACTCACCTGTGGTCTCATTGTGTTCCCAGCTCACTCACCTGTGGTCTCATTGTGTTCCCAGGCCACTCACCTGTGGTCTCATTGTGTTCCCAGCTCACTCACCTGTGGTCTCATTGTGTTCCCAGCTCACTCACCTGTGGTCTCATTGTGTTCCGTCCCACTCACCTGTGGTCTCATTGTGTTCCCAGCTCACTCACCTGTGGTCTCATTGTGTTCCCAGGCCACTCACCTGTGGTCTCATTGTGTTCCCAGCTCACTCACCTGTGGTCTCATTGTGTTCCCAGCTCACTCACCTGTGGTCTCATTGTGTTCCGTCCCACTCACCTGTGGTCTCATTGTGTTCCGTCCCACTCACCTGTGGTCTCATTGTGTTCCCTCCCACTCACCTGTGGTCTCATTGTGTTCCCTCCCACTCACCTGTGGTCTCATTGTGTTCCCTCCCACTCACCTGTGGTCTCATTGTGTTCCCTCCCACTCACCTGTGGTCTCGTCGTGTTCCCAGGCCACTCACCTGTGGTCTCATTGTGTTCCCAGCGTCCTCACCTGTGGTCTCATTGTGTTCCCAGGCCACTCACCTGTGGTCTCATTGTGTTCCCTCCCACTCACCTGTGGTCTCATCGTGTTCCCTCCCACTCACCTGTGGTCTCATTGTGTTCCCACCCACTCACCTGTGGTCTCGTCGTGTTCCCTCCCACTCACCTGTGGTCTCATTGTGTTCCCTCCCACTCACCTGTGGTCTCGTCGTGTTCATTCCCACTCACCTGTGGTCTCATTGTGTTCCCAGGCCACTCACCTGTGGTCTCATTGTGTTCCCAGCTCACTCACCTGTGGTCTCATTGTGTTCCGTCCCACTCACCTGTGGTCTCATTGTGTTCCGTCCCACTCACCTGTGGTCTCATTGTGTTCCGTCCCACTCACCTGTGGTCTCATTGTGTTCCCTCCCACTCACCTGTGGTCTCGTCGTGTTCCCAGGCCACTCACCTGTGGTCTCATTGTGTTCCCAGGCCACTCACCTGTGGTCTCATTGTGTTCCCAGCTCACTCACCTGTGGTCTCATTGTGTTCCGTCCCACTCACCTGTGGTCTCATTGTGTTCCGTCCCACTCACCTGTGGTCTCATTGTGTTCCCTCCCACTCACCTGTGGTCTCGTCGTGTTCCCAGGCCACTCACCTGTGGTATCATTGTGTTCCGTCCCACTCACCTGTGGTCTCATTGTGTTCCGTCCCACTCACCTGTGGTCTCATTGTGTTCCCAGCTCACTCACCTGTGGTCTCATTGTGTTCCCAGCTCACTCACCTGTGGTCTCATTGTGTTCCCAGCTCACTCACCTGTGGTCTCATTGTGTTCCGTCCCACTCACCTGTGGTCTCATTGTGTTCCCAGCTCACTCACCTGTGGTCTCATTGTGTTCCCAGGCCACTCACCTGTGGTCTCATTGTGTTCCCAGCTCACTCACCTGTGGTCTCATTGTGTTCCCAGCTCACTCACCTGTGGTCTCATTGTGTTCCGTCCCACTCACCTGTGGTCTCATTGTGTTCCGTCCCACTCACCTGTGGTCTCATTGTGTTCCCTCCCACTCACCTGTGGTCTCATTGTGTTCCCTCCCACTCACCTGTGGTCTCATTGTGTTCCCTCCCACTCACCTGTGGTCTCATTGTGTTCCCTCCCACTCACCTGTGGTCTCGTCGTGTTCCCAGGCCACTCACCTGTGGTCTCATTGTGTTCCCAGCGTCCTCACCTGTGGTCTCATTGTGTTCCCAGGCCACTTACCTGTGGTCTCATTGTGTTCCCTCCCACTCACCTGTGGTCTCATCGTGTTCCCTCCCACTCACCTGTGGTCTCATTGTGTTCCCACCCACTCACCTGTGGTCTCGTCGTGTTCCCTCCCACTCACCTGTGGTATCATTGTGTTCCGTCCCACTCACCTGTGGTCTCATTGTGTTCCCTCCCACTCACCTGTGGTCTCATTGTGTTCCCAGGCCACTCACCTGTGGTCTCATTGTGTTCCCAGCTCACTCACCTGTGGTCTCATTGTGTTCCCAGCTCACTCACCTGTGGTCTCATTGTGTTCCGTCCCACTCACCTGTGGTCTCATTGTGTTCCGTCCCACTCACCTGTGGTCTCATTGTGTTCCCTCCCACTCACCTGTGGTCTCGTCGTGTTCCCAGGCCACTCACCTGTGGTATCATTGTGTTCCGTCCCACTCACCTGTGGTCTCATTGTGTTCCGTCCCACTCACCTGTGGTCTCATTGTGTTCCCAGCTCACTCACCTGTGGTCTCATTGTGTTCCCAGCTCACTCACCTGTGGTCTCATTGTGTTCCCAGCTCACTCACCTGTGGTCTCATTGTGTTCCGTCCCACTCACCTGTGGTCTCATTGTGTTCCCAGCTCACTCACCTGTGGTCTCATTGTGTTCCCAGGCCACTCACCTGTGGTCTCATTGTGTTCCCAGCTCACTCACCTGGGGTCTCATTGTGTTCCCAGCTCACTCACCTGTGGTCTCATTGTGTTCCGTCCCACTCACCTGTGGTCTCATTGTGTTCCGTCCCACTCACCTGTGGTCTCATTGTGTTCCCTCCCACTCACCTGTGGTCTCATTGTGTTCCCTCCCACTCACCTGTGGTCTCATTGTGTTCCCTCCCACTCACCTGTGGTCTCATTGTGTTCCCTCCCACTCACCTGTGGTCTCGTCGTGTTCCCAGGCCACTCACCTGTGGTCTCATTGTGTTCCCAGCGTCCTCACCTGTGGTCTCATTGTGTTCCCAGGCCACTTACCTGTGGTCTCATTGTGTTCCCTCCCACTCACCTGTGGTCTCATCGTGTTCCCTCCCACTCACCTGTGGTCTCATTGTGTTCCCACCCACTCACCTGTGGTCTCGTCGTGTTCCCTCCCACTCACCTGTGGTATCATTGTGTTCCCTCCCACTCACCTGTGGTCTCGTCGTGTTCCCTCCCACTCACCTGTGGTCTCATTGTGTTCCCAGGCCACTCACCTGTGGTCTCATTGTGTTCCCAGCTCACTCACCTGTGGTCTCATTGTGTTCCCAGCTCACTCACCTGTGGTCTCATTGTGTTCCGTCCCACTC
>NW_025747544.1:0-10000 GCF_021184085.1 Oncorhynchus gorbuscha | reverse complement strand
TGTGTGTGTGTGTGTGTGTGTGTGTGTGTGTGTGTGTGTGTGTGTGTGTGTGTGTGTGTGTGTGTGTGTGTGTGTGTGTGTGTGTGTGTGTGTGTGTGTGTGTGTGTGTGTGTGTGTGTGTATACATGCGTCTGTGGTCAGAGTTAAGGGTGTGTGTGTGTGTGTGTGTATACATGCGTCTGTGGTCAGAGTTAAGGGTTTATAAACAATCCAAGAGAAGTAAATCAATCTCATGGTATTTCTTTAAGGTCAGACCGCTCATTACTGGTGAAAAACGAAACACAGATTCAAGTATTATTCCTCATGACCTCTTGATAGCAACTACCAACCATAACTGGTGACATTGAACTGCGTGTGTGTGTGTGTTCAACAGCACATGTGTTGCTATTACTGAGCACAGAGTCCATCTTAGAGTCCAGATTAGAGTTCAACTGAGTCCATTTTAGAGTCCATCTTAGAGTCCAGTTTAGAGTCCAGCTTAGAGTTCAGCTTAGAGTCCATCTTAGTCCAGTTTAGAGTCCAGTTTAGAGTCCAGCTTAGAGTTCAACTGAGTCCATTTTAGAGTCCAGTTTAGAGTCCATCTTAGAGTCCAGTTTAGAGTCCAGCTTAGAGTCCAGCTTAGAGTTCAACTGAGTCCATCTTAGAGTCCAGTTTAGAGTCCATCTTAGAGTTCAACTGAGTCCATTTTAGAGTCCAGTTTAGAGTCCATTTTGGAGTACAGTTTAGAGTCCAGCTTAGAGTCCAGCTAAGAGTTCAACTGAGTCCAGCTTAGAGTCCAGCTTAGAGTCCAGCTTAGAGTTCAACTGAGTCCATTTTAGAGTCCAGTTTAGATTCCAGCTTAGAGTTCAACTGAGTCCAGCTTAGATTCCAGCTTAGAGTTCAACTGAGTCCAGTTTAGAGTCCATCTTAGAGTCCAGTTTAGAGTCCATCTTAGATTCCAACTTAGTGTTCAACTGAGTCCATCTTAGAGTACAGCTTAGAGTCCATTTTAGAGTCCAGCTTAGAGTCCATTTTAGAGTCCAGTTTAGAGTCCAGTTTAGAGTCCAGTTTAGAGTCCAGCTTTGAGTTCAGCTTAGAGTCCAGCTGAGTCCAGCTGAGTCCAGCTTAGAGTCCAGCTGAGTCCATCTTAGAGTCTAGCTGAGTCCAGCTTAGAGTTCAGCTGAGTCCAGCTGAGTCCAGTTTAGAGTTCAGCTTAGAGTCCAGCTGAGTCCATTTTAGAGTCCAGCTGAGTCCAGTTTAGAGTCCAGTTTAGAGCTCTGCTTAGAGTCCAGCTGAGTCCAGCTTAGAGTCCAGTTTAGAGTCCAGTTTAGAGTTCTGCTTACAGTTCAGCTGAGTCCAGCTGAGTCCAGCTCAGAGTCCAGCTTAGAGTCCAGTTCAGAGTCCAGCTTAGAGTCCAGCTTAGAGTCCAGCTTAGAGTCCAGTTTAGAGTCCAGTTTATAGTCCGGCTAAAACCACCAATTTACAGAGTTCATCCCATGTCCGTGTGATGTTATTGTTCTAGTGGTGTTTTCTAGCTGTGCCCCGTTTCTCCCTCAACGTTACTCTGTTTTGGCTCGTCATTGTGTGGTTTCCAGTGGTCTTAGCTAGCTGTGCCACCAACGACTGAATGGAACAACGACGTCTGATTGGCTGAGCTGGAGAATTAAACAGGGTAGAGATGCTATCAGATCTACGTAGGCATGTTCAGGGGGTTCGGAGGGAAGACTGTGTGTCAATACAGTTAACTATCAGGAAGGATGTCACACACACACACACACACACACACACACACACACACACACACACACACACACACACACACACACACACACACACACACACACACACACACACACACACACACACACACACACACACACACACACACACTGAGTTCCCCAATGTACAGTGATTGAGTTTTCACTGAGTTTCTCAACATAGTGACTGAGTTTTCACTGGGTTCTCCAATATACAGTTTTATTTTTTATTTTACCTTTATTTAACAAGGCAAGTCAGTTAAACAACAAATGTACAGTGACTGAGTTCCTCAACATAGTGACTGAGTTTTGACTGAGTTCTCCAATATACAGTGACTGAGTTTTGACTAAGTTCCTCAACATAGTGACTGAGTTTTGACTGAGTTCCCCAACATAGTGACTGAGTTTTGACTGAGTTCCCCAACATAGTGACTGAGTTTTGACTGAGTTCCGCAACATAGTGACTGAGTTTTGACTGAGTTCCTCAACATAGTGACTGAGTTTTGACTGAGTTCCCCAACATAGTGACTGAGTTTTGACTGAGTTCCCCAACATAGTGACTGAGTTTTGACTGAGTTCTCAAATATACATTGACTATGTTTTGACTGAGTTCCTCAACATAGTGACTGAGTTTTGACTGAGTTCTCAAATATACATTGACTATGTTTTGACTGAGTTCCTCAACATAGTGACTGAGTTTTGACTGAGTTCCCCAACATAGTGACTGAGTTTTGACTGAGTTCCTCAACATAGTGACTGAGTTTTGACTGAGTTCTCCAATATACATTGACTATGTTTTGACTGAGTTTCTAAATATTCATTGCGGTGAAATAGTATTCGCCCCCTTCCTGATTTTCTCTGTTTGTGCATCATTTTGATACTGAATGTTATCAGATCTTCAAGCAAAACCTAATATTTACAAATTCCCCCCCCAAGTGAAAAAGTAATCCCCGCCACTCAACAACCGGTTGTGCCACATTTAGCTGTAACGACTCGAACCAACCACTTCCTGTAGTTGTTGATCAGTTTCTCACGTCGCTGTGGAGGAATATTGGTCCACTCTTCCACGTAGAACTCAGCGGTATTTGAGGGTTTTCAAGCATGAACGGCTCGTTTCAAATCCTGCCACAACATCTCAATTGGGATTAGGTCTGGATTTGACTAAACCAGTCCAAAACTTCACATTATTTTTACTTTTAACCAAATTTCATGTGGTCTTGATTGTGTGGTTTGGATCATTGTCTTTCTGCTTGACCCAGCTGCACTTCATCTTCAGTTCATAGACGGGTGGCCTGACGTCCTCCTGTAGAATTCTCTGATAACAGAGCAGAATTCAGGGTTCCTTCTAAGGCAAGTCGTCCAGGTCCCGAGGCAACAAAACATCCCCAAACCATCACACTACCAACAAGATACTTGACCGTTGGTGTGCGAGTTCTTACTGTGGAATGCAGTGTTTGGTTTTCGACAGACATAATGGGACCCATCTCGTCCGAAATGTTTACTTAAGTTTGCCTTAAAGCACCTGGATGATCATCAAGACTCTTGGAAGAATGTTCTTTGGACGGATGAGTCAAAAGTGTACCTTTTTGGATGCCTCTCAGATGTATTATTAACGTGGCATGAGTCATGGCAAAGTATGTAGAATTACAGGAAATTTGCTGTAAAACTGCAAAATATTCTCCCCATCCCATGTGAAAACGTGTAGAATATCCCATTTGAAAACATGTAGAATATCCCATGTGAAAACGTGTCGAATATCCCATGTGAAAAAGTGTAGAATATCCCATGTGAAAACGTGTAGAATATCCCATGAGAAAACGTGTAGAATATCCCATGAGAAAACGTGTAGAATATCCCATGTGAAAACGTGTAGAATTCCAGGATATTTGCTGTAAAACGTGTAGAATATCCTATGTGAAAATGTGTAGAATATCCCATGTGAAAACGTGTAGAATATCCAATGTGAAAATGTGTAGAATATCCCATGTGAAAACGTGTAGAATATCCCATGTGAAAACGTGTAGAATTCCAGGATATTTGCTGTAAAACTGCAAAATATTCTATGTGAAAACGTGTAGAATATCCCATGTGAAAACGTGTAGAATATCCCATCTGAAAACCTGTAGAATATCCCATGTGAAAACGCGTAGAATTGCAAGATATTAACTGCAGAAACAACTTTTTTTTAAATGTTAGGCTAATTTATTTGTTTACCTTTTAGTTTACTTTTTTTTATGCTAACAAATCCCTTTGTATGTATTATAGTTTTTAATCCCGGTGCTGAGTTCATTTAAGTTAACGTGTTGTGGCTAATTGGATAGCTCTGGGCAGCTGAACGATCCAGGCAGCCGAGCACGTATCCCGACCGGTAACCAATCAATGGGCAAGTCAGTTTTGCACCGCCTACTGCCCTGGGTGGGTTGAAAACTCACTGTAGGTCCAATGGAATGATCGAAAATGTTCACACTCCGCCTGCATGGGGCACCAGGCGATGCTAAATGTAATTTGCCCAATGATACCAGCCCGTGATGCATGGGCGTAATCTACGTTTCACAGCTGTCCAACTCAAACATCAAGCTCATCACGTCAAATGATCACGACAATATAAACCCAGCTACCTGAGGACATTTTAACATTCCAGCAATGGACGCTTTTCTCGTTGGGTCTGAATATGGAAATTATAAAGACGTAAATGCTGCGATCGAAAAACTCCCAAGATTATAATTTTGTTGTCATGCAGGTGAAAGAGGACCCAAAAGCGACTTGGCGAAAACAGAGTCTTTAATCCAGTAAAGTAAATACAATCAAAAAAACACAACTTTCACTCGAAATGACGAGGACAAACTGGAGACTCGATCTTGAACAGCAGGTGAACAGCAGGTTGCCTCGGGAAGGCACTTGAACCAGACAGACTCAGACACCTGCTCACCACGCAGCATCTGAGGAAAACACGACACGACAGGGCGATACACAAACACAGCACGGTGAATTCTAGACAAGGAACCGACAGGGCAGAAACGAATAACAAGGAGAGAAATAGGGACTCTAATCAGGGAAAAGGATCGGGAACAGGTGTGGGAAGGCTAAATGATGATTAGGGGAATAGGAACAGCTGGGAGCAGGAACGGAACGACAGAGAGAAGAGAGAGCGAGAGAGTGAGAGAGGGGGGGGAGAGAGAGGGATAGAAAGAGGAAAGAACCTAATAAGACCAGCAGAGGGAAACGAATAGAATGGGGAGCACAGGGACAAGACATGATAATAAATGACAAAACATGACAGTACCCCCCACTCACCGAGCGCCTCCTGGCGCACTCGAGGAGGAATCCTGGCGGCAACGGAGGAAATCATCAATGAGTGAACGGTCCAGCACGTCCCGAGACGGAACCCAACTCCTCTCCTCAGGACCGTAACCCTCCCAATCCACTAAGTATTGGTGACCCCGTCCCCGAACGCATGTCCATGATCTTATGTACCTTGTAAATAGGTGCGCTCTCGACAAGGACGGGAGGGGAGGGGGAGGGAAGACGAACGGGAGTGCGAAGAAAGGGCTTGACACAGGAGACATGGAAGACAGGATGGACGCGACGAAGATGTCGCGGAAGAAGCAGTCGCACAGCGACAGGATTGACGACCTGGGAGACACGGAACGGACCAATGAACCGCGGAGTCAACTTACGAGAAGCTGTCGTAAGAGGAAGGTTGCGAGTGGAAAGCCACACTCTCTGGCCGCAACAATACCTTGGACTCTTAATCCTGCGTTTATTGGCGGCTCTCACAGTCTGTGCCCTGTAACGGCAAAGTGCAGACCTCACCCTCCTCCAGGTGCGCTCACAACGTTGGACAAACGCTTGAGCGGAGGGAACGCTGGACTCGGCAAGCTGGGATGAGAACAGAGGAGGCTGGTAACCCAGACTACTCTGAAACGGAGATAACCCGGTAGCAGACGAAGGAAGCGAATTGTGAGCGTATTCTGCCCAGGGGAGCTGTTCTGCCCAAGACGCAGGGTTTCTGAAAGAAAGGCTGCGTAGTATGCGACCAATCGTCTGATTGGCCCTCTCTGCTTGACCGTTAGACTGGGGATGAAACCCGGAAGAGAGACTGACGGACGCACCAATCAAACGACAGAACTCCCTCCAAAACTGTGACGTGAATTGCGGACCTCTGTCTGAAACGGCGTCTAACGGGAGGCCATGAATTCTGAATACATTCTCGATAATGATTTGTGCCGTCTCCTTAGCGGAAGGAAGTTTAGCGAGGGGAATGAAATGTGCCGCCTTAGAGAACCTATCGACAACCGTAAGAATCACAGTCTTCCCCGCAGACAAAGGCAGACCGGTAATGAAGTCTAGGGCGATGTGAGACCATGGTCGAGAAGGAATGGGGAGCGGTCTGAGACGACCGGCAGGAGGAGAGTTACCCGACTTAGTCTGCGCGCAGTCCGAACAAGCAGCCACGAAACAGCGCGTGTCACGCTCCTGAGTCGGCCACCAAAAGCGCTGGCGAATAGACGCAAGAGTGCCTCGAACACCGGGATGACCAGCTAACTTGGCAGAGTGAGCCCACTGAAGAACAGCCAGACGAGTGGAAACAGGAACGAAAAGGAGGTTACTAGGACAAGCGCGCGGCGACGCAGTGTGCGTGAGTGCTTGCTTAACCTGTCTTTCAATTCCCAGACTGTTAACCCGACAACACGCCCATAAGGAAGAATCCCCTCGGGATCAGTAGAAGCCACAGAAGAACTAAACAGACGGGATAAGGCATCAGGCTTGGTGTTCTTGCTACCCGGACGGTAAGAAATCACAAACTCGAAACGAGCGAAAAACAACGCCCAACGAGCTTGACGGGCATTAAGTCGTTTGGCAGAACGGATGTACTCAAGGTTCTTATGGTCTGTCCAAACGACAAAAGGAACGGTCGCCCCCTCCAACCACTGTCGCCATTCGCCTAGGGCTAAGCGGATGGCGAGCAGTTCACGGTTACCCACATCATAGTTGCGCTCAGATGGCGACAGGCGATGAGAAAAATAAGCGCAAGGATGAACCTTATCGTCAGACTGGAAGCGCTGGGATAGAATGGCTCCCACGCCTACCTCTGAAGCGTCAACCTCGACAATGAATTGTAATATAAAAATAATATATGCCATTTAGCAGACGCTTTTATCCAAAGCGACTTACAGTCATGTGTGCATACATTCTACGTATGGGTGGTCCCGGGGATCGAACCCACTACCCTGGCGTTACAAGCGCCATGCTCTACCAACTGAGCTACAGAATTGTCTAGTGACGTCAGGAGTAACGAGGATAGGAGCGGACGTAAAACGTTCTTTTAGAAGATCAAAAGCTCCCTGGGCGGAACCGGACCACTTAAAACACGTCTTGACAGAAGTAAGAGCTGTGAGAGGGGCAGCAACTTGACCGAAATTACGAATGAAACGCCGATAGAAATTAGCGAAACCTAAAAAGCGCTGCAACTCGACACGTGACCTTGGAACGGGCCAATCACTGACAGCTTGGACCTTAGCGGAATCCATCTGAATGCCTTCAGCGGAAATAACGGAACCAAGAAAAGTAACGGAGGAGACATGAAAAGAGCACTTCTCAGCCTTTACGTAGAGACAATTCTCTAAAAGGCGCTGTAGGACACGTCGAACGTGCTGAACATGAATCTCGAGTGACGGAGAAAAAATCAGGATATCGTCAAGATAGACAAAAACAAAGATGTTCAGCATGTCTCTCAGAACATCATTAACTAATGCCTGAAAAACAGCTGGCGCATTGGCGAGACCGAACGGCAGAACCCGGTACTCAAAATGCCCTAACGGAGTGTTAAACGCCGTTTTCCACTCGTCCCCCTCTCTGATGCGCACGAGATGGTAAGCGTTACGAAGGTCCAACTTAGTAAAGCACCTGGCTCCCTGCAGAATCTCGAAGGCTGATGACATAAGGGGAAGCGGATAACGATTCTTAACCGTTATGTCATTCAGCCCTCGATAATCCACGCAGGGGCGCAGAGTACCGTCCTTCTTCTTAACAAAAAAGAACCCCGCCCCGGCCGGAGAGGAAGAAGGCACTATGGTACCGGCGTCCAAGAGACACAGACAAATAATCCTCGAGAGCCTTACGTTCGGGAGCCGACAGAGAGTATAGTCTACCCCGAGGAGGAGTGGTCCCCGGAAGGAGATCAATACTACAATCATACGACCGGTGAGGAGGAAGGGAGTTGGCTCGGGACCGACTGAAGACCGTGCGCAGATCATGATATTCCTCCGGCACTCCTGTCAAATCGCCAGGTTCCTCCTGAGAAGTAGGGACAGAAGAAACGGGAGGATGGCAGACATTAAACACTTCACATGACAAGAAACGTTCCAGGATAGGATAGAATTACTAGACCAATTAATAGAAGGATTATGACATACTAGCCAGGGATGACCCAAAACAACAGGTGTAAACGGTGAACGGAAAATCAAAAAAGAAATAGTCTCACTGTGGTTACCAGATACTGTGAGGGTTAAAGGTAGTGTCTCAAATCTGATACTGGGAAGATGACTACCATCTAAGGCGAACATGGGCGTAGGCTTCTCTAACTCTCTGAAAGGAATGTCATGTTTCCGAACCCATGCTTCGTCCATGAAACAACCCTCAGCCCCAGAGTCTATCAAGGCACTACATGTAGCACCCGAACCGGTCCAGCGTAGATGGACAGACAAAGTAGTACAGGATTTTGATGGAGAGACTTGAGTAGTAGCGCTCACCTGTAGCCCTCCGCTTACAGATGAGCTCTGGCTTTTACTGGACATGAATTAACAAAATGTCCAGCAACTCCGCAATAGAGGCACAGGCGGTTGGGGATCCTCCGTTCCCTCTCCTTAGTCGAGATGCGAATCCCTCCCAGCTGCATGGGCTCAGTCTCTGAGCCAGAGGAGGGAGATGGTTGCGATGCGGAGCAGGGAAACACCGTTGATGCGAGCTCTCTTCCACGAGCCCGGTGACGAAGATCTACCCGTCGTTCTATGCGGATGGCGAGAGCAATCAAAGAGTCCACATCTGAAGGAACCTCCCGGGAGAGAATCTCATCCTTAACCACTGCGTGGAGTCCCTCCAGAAAACGAGCGAGCAGCGCCGGCTCGTTCCACTCACTAGAGGCAGCAAGAGTGCGAAACTCAATAGAATAATCCGTTATGGACCGTTCACCTTGGCATAAGGAAGCCAGGGCCCTAGAAGCCCCCCTACCAAAAACTGAACGGTCAAAAACCCGAATCATCTCCTCTTTAAAGTTCTGGAACTTGTTAGAGCAATCAGCCCTTGCCTCCCAGATAGCTGTGCCCCATTCTCGAGCCCGGCCAGTAAGGAGTGAAATGACGTAAGCAACCCGAGCTCTCTCTCTAGAGTATGTGTTGGGTTGGAGAGAGAACACAATCTCACACTGCGTGAGAAAGGAGCGGCACTCAGTGGGCTGCCCGGAGTAGCAAGGTGGGTTATTAACCCTAGGTTCTGGAGGCTCGGCAGGCCAGGAAGTAACAGGTGGCACGAGACGTAGACTCTGGAACTGTCCAGAGAGGTCGGAAACCTGAGCGGCCAGGTTCTCACGGCATGGCGAGCAGCAGACAATTCCTGCTCGTGTCTGCCGAGCATGGCTCCTTGGATCTCGACGGCAGTGTAACGAGCGTCTGAAGTCGCTGGGTCCATTCCTTGGTCGGTTCCTTCTGTCATGCAGGTGAAAGAGGACCCAAAAGCGACTTGGCGAAAACAGAGTCTTTAATCCAGTAAAGTAAATACAATCAAAAAAACACAACTTTCACTCGAAATGACGAGGACAAACTGGAGACTCGATCTTGAACAGCAGGTGAACAGCAGGTTGCCTCGGGAAGGCACTTGAACCAGACAGACTCAGACACCTGCTCACCACGCAGCATCTGAGGAAAACACGACACGACAGGGCGATACACAAACACAGCACGGTGAATTCTAGACAAGGAACCGACAGGGCAGAAACGAATAACAAGGAGAGAAATAGGGACTCTAATCAGGGAAAAGGATCGGGAACAGGTGTGGGAAGGCTAAATGATGATTAGGGGAATAGGAACAGCTGGGAGCAGGAACGGAACGACAGAGAGAAGAGAGAGCGAGAGAGTGAGAGAGGGAGGGGGAGAGAGAGGGATAGAAAGAGGGAAAGAACCTAATAAGACCAGCAGAGGGAAACGAATAGAATGGGAAGCACAGGGACAAGACATGATAATAAATGACAAAACATGACATTTGTACAG
>NW_025747543.1:0-53185 GCF_021184085.1 Oncorhynchus gorbuscha | reverse complement strand
CTGACGGGTTGCATCACTGCCTGGTATGGCAACTGCTCGGCCTCCGACCGCAAGGCACGACAGAGGGTTGTGCGTACATCACTGGGGCCAAGCTGCCTGCCATCCAGGACCTCTGTACCAGGCGGTGTCAGAGGAAGGCCCTAAAAATTGTCAAAGACTCCAGCCACCCTCGTCATAGACTATTCTCTCTGCTACCGCATGGCAAGCGCTACCGGAGCACCAAGTCTAGGTCCAAAGAGGCTTCTAAACAGCTTCTACCCCCAAGCCATAAGACTCCTGAACGCCTAATTAACTGGCTATTGCACTCCCTAGTAGGAGCGTTCTGCCATTGGAATGAATGGAATTTTACAGTATTTCAATTAAATGTTTCAAGGACAAAATTACATGTATTTAAGTGTGCGTTCATAAATCCACTCTGGAGTGCTAGAGTGCACTCTGGGTATTCATAAATTCAGAGCGTTGGTAGAATGTCCATTCATAAATTCAGAGCGTTTCGCTCCCGGTGTGTTCAGAACACACACTGGACTCTCTGGTCGAGTAGTAGGGTTGATCAGAGCGCTCTGACCTCCCAACTGCAGTCAAGCACCCAACCTAACTGGCTAACGTTGGCTAGATTGCTAGCTACTTCCAGACACAAATGAGAGAACACCTCACTCTGATAATTTTACTCGCCCCAGCAGAGCTGGTTAGGCTTTTTTCGTGTTATCCAGAGCGTTGGTGAATAACTGCTCTAAATTGTTATTCAGTTAATTATTCTGCTCTCTGGCACTCTCAGACGAGAGTCTTCTGATATCGAAGTATAGCCAGAGTGAGGAGAGTAACATTTGTACTGTCAACAACAACAAAAATTGTTTAAGGAAAATGTTTTTATATATATATATATATATATATATGTTTAGCTCACATAATATAATTTAAATGTATGCATTTAAGGTGTATGTAATGTAGTAAACTAGTCAAAAATAATGTAGATATTAAAAAATGAATTTTTATAGCTTCCAAAATATTTTTTTACAACGGAGGAGGAATACCAAGATGGCTGCGGTGTGGCTTCAATACAGTTCCCCCTGGTAATCATGCAGGGGTCATACACATCATTGGTCCTGCCATGGGACCCTGCAATCCAGAGCTCCGGGTGCCAAGCGCACTTAACGGTACATACTGTAGCTTGTCCTCATATTTAACCAAGACTCAACTTCCGTAGGCGGATGGATTTGGGGCCGTCACGAGTTTATTATAGGGCAGACCCTTTCACGTGATATTTGTTTTGCAACTACAGATGACTAAAGTTGTATCATTTGACATTGATTTTATTCTCTTAGTTGCTTACTGCTCAGCCATCACCCTCAATTGTAAGTTTTATTTATCCTATATAAAAAAAAAACAGGCACATTTTACGTGAAAAAGCTTTGATGCAATATCCATCTTTTGAATGGTTGTTTATTTCAAATCCACAGTGTTACCTGTGAGAAATTAGAAGATGGTGAGTTGATAGCCCAAGGATGGTTCACTCAGATGACAAAATATGTGTGTTCTCACCTTGAAGGTATGAACAAGGAGAAACCATAATCCACATTAGTCAAAATGGGTCTCTCTAGTACATAAACTGTTTCTCGACCTGCAAGGGACACTATCAATGTTCGCTACATTGATGTCAGAAGTGGGATGATGGGTTTGGGTTATTTGTTTATCACAAGGGATTCCACCGGAATGGACAGAGATCCCTGAAGTCAGTCCTTCTCATCTGTGTGCACTCAAAGTTGCTCTTCTGCCTGAAGACTGGGGGGCTGTTCGGCTGAGCATAAGTTAGGTCATCGACATATACAATAGGGAAAGCTAATATGAATTCAATTCATGATATAAATAGATTTGGTGAATTTACAGTGATGCATGTTAAAGTAACACATCATAACGTTTGCAGGAAGCATTCACGATCTCACAGGAACTTGGACCGATATAAATGGCTATACATCCCGCTGTCGTTATGAACCACCTTTGGGAGAAGTTGACCTCAGTGGTCTCGAACAGTTGGGACTACTATAGTCTATTCCTTTACAGCAAACTTAAAATCACAATCATTGTATATTGATACTGTATTGCTGTATTGCTGAATAATTGGAATAGTTAAAAAGGCAAATGTCTAACTCTCTGTATTATGTTCAGGTAAGGCTCATTGAGATCATTTCTCTTCTTCATACAGCTGTGGTTCTATCACCTTGCACCTGCCGAGCCAGGTTTCCAGCCAATCATCACTGCTTATAATCTCCCGCCACCGGCAGTAGGTGAATATTCAAAGTATACGACATGCAATGAATGTACCATATGTTACGTTTTTTTTAAAGTATTATTATATATTTTTTATTCCTCTGTCAATTTAATGGTGATATTTGTTTATTTTATTATAATAACATAAATAATTAGCATATACTGATGGAATTGATACTACACTGGAAAAAAAATATCAACGCAACATGTAACAATTTCAAAGATTTTACTGAGTTACAGTTCATGTAAGGAAATCAGTCAATTGAAATAAATTCATTAGGCCCTAATCTCTGGATTTCATATGACTGGGAATACAGATATGCATCTGTTGGTCACAGATACCTTTAAAAAAAGAGAGGGACGTGGATCAGAAAACCAGTGTTGTGACCACCATTTGCCTCATGCAGAGCGACACATCTCCTTCACATAGAGTTGATCAGGCTGTTGATTGTGGCCTGTGGAATGTTGTCCCACTCCTCTTCAGTGGCTGGATTGGTGGGAACTGGGACGCTGTCATAAACGTCGATTCATAAACGTCTTAAATTGGAGACGGTTGCCCCCTTGTGGCTAAATAAGGAAGTCAAGTCTGTAACACATTCCTCTCTTCCAGCCTTGCTTTCCTCCAAAGCAGAGTGGTCAAACACACTGACAGGCAACAACCTTGTTTTGAGAAATTCTTCAAGAATTCTAAACCAGATTAAGCATGTTTATAAGGTACCTCTGTATACACCCTGATATGCTTAAATCCTTATTTTGTTCCTTCTAGGTCTGATAAGGTGTTTGTTGAGTGGAAGGGGAAGGGACTGGCCACAATTGAAGACATATATAGATAAGCAATTAGCATCATTCATCCAATTAAAGAATACATTCAAACTCTCTCAATCATATGTTATGTTATTTACAAGTCAGACACTATATCAAAAGGGAAAATTCAAAATGTTGATACCCTCCCTGTACAACATTCGTTTTGGTCCGCTACAGCGCCCTCCCGACTCAAAACACCTCATCTCACAGTTTGTCTCCAGCTACACAGAGGCCTCTACTAGTCATCTCAAGGAGAAATGGGGTAAAGAGTTCAATATTGACATCTCAGATGATCTATGGGGAGAAGCCCTGTCTAGAATCACTCCTGTTCCATCAATGAAAATATCAATTAATACAATACAAAGTCAAAGCCAAAACCAAATGACATATAATTTAACACCAGGTCTCCTCACTGTGTGACAAATGAGGAGGATTCATTAACTCATCTTTTTTGGCTCTGCCCCCTAATTAATCATTTTTGGAGGAACGATTGGTATTCAAAGGTATATGAGAAGGACATTGAACCTGACCCCGAACTTGCTCTCTTTCGGTGCTCAGTCTATTCTAAGATAGTCCTATGAGGAACAACAGGCTCTGATGTTTGGAATGGTGGCTGCAAAACAAATGATCCTCACAGAATGGAAGTTAGCCATCCCCCCCTTGCTTCCGTAGATGGCAAGCAGAAAAGATTAACATCATAAACATTTTTTTTTTAAACATTTTAAATCAGGACTAACTCCTCCAGAAGATTTTTCAAAAGTTGGGGTCCGTTTCCTGTCTTTCTGGACTGATTGTGAACACTGATTAGGAACACATTTTTTGTTGTAACTGTTATAGTGTTCTTCTATTTTTGTCCCATGTCTTGCTGAGGCAATACTTCACTTCACAAGTCAGGTAGCTGTTTTTTTTGTTATTTTTGTGTTTTTGTTTTGCACTCATTTGTAAAAGAAAATCATTTGAAAAAATAATAATAACAATTTGAATTAAAATAAAATAAAATATATATAGGGAACACACATTATGAACTAACTGTGTCTGAATGTAAACATAATTAGGATGAATGTGTTCCCCTCTACCCTAGTGTTAATTACTATTACATATTAAAGAACTGGCAGTACATATGTGTGTCTATCTCTCTGTTTTCTTCCACGTACATATTAGACAAAGAAGAAAATCACTGAATAAATACCTTATAGATCAGTGGTTCTCAAAGTGGTGGTAGCAAGGTTTTGGGGGTTGCCAGTGAGAAACTGAAAAACACATACAGTGCATTCAGAAAGTATTCAGACCCCTGGACTTTTTCCACATTT
Organism: Oncorhynchus gorbuscha; assembly: GCF_021184085.1. Classification (NCBI taxonomy): domain Eukaryota; kingdom Metazoa; phylum Chordata; class Actinopteri; order Salmoniformes; family Salmonidae; genus Oncorhynchus; species Oncorhynchus gorbuscha. The sequence continues at coordinate 48,806 of NW_025747543.1, read as the reverse complement.
TGTTACATTACAGCCTTATTCTAAAATCAATTAAATAGTCCCCCCCCTCATCAATCTACACACAATACTCAATAATGACAAAGCAAAAACAGGTTTTTAGAAATGTTTTTAAAATAAAATTTAAAAAACATCACATTTACAGAAGTATTCAGACCCTTTACTCTGTACTTTGTTGAAGCACCTTTAGCAGCGATTACAGCCTCGAGTCTTCTTGGGTATGACGCTATAATCTTGACACACCTGTATTTGGGGAGTTTCTCCCATTCTTCTCTGCAGATCCTCTCAAGCTCTGTCAGGTTGGATGGGGAGCGTCGCTTCAAAGCAGTTTTCAGGTCTCTCCAGAGATGTTCAATCGGGTTCAAGTCTGGGCTCTGGCTGGGCCCCGCAAGGACATTCAGAGACTTGTCCCGAAGGCACTCCTGCATTGTCTTGGCTGTGTGCTTAGGGTCATTGTCCTGTTGGAAGGTGAACCTTCACCCCAGTCTAAGGTCCTGAGCGCTCTGGAGCAGGTTTTCATCAAGGATCTCTCTGTACTTTTCTCTGTTAATCTTTCACTCGATCTGGAATAGTCTCCCACAACATGATGCTGCCACCACCATGCTTCACTGTAGGGATAGTGCCAGGTTTCCTCCAGATGTGACGCTTGGCATTCAGGCCAAAGAATTCAATCTTGGTTTCATCAGACCAGAGAATCTTGTTTCTCGTGGCCTGAGAGTCTTTAAGTGCCTTTTGGCAAACTCCAAGCAGGTTGTCATGTGCCTTTTACTGAGGAGTGGCTTCCGTCGGGCCATTCTACCATAAAGGCCTGATTGGTGGAGTGCTGCGGAGATGGTTGTCCTTCTGGAATGTTATCCCATCTCCACAGAGGAACTGTAGAGCTCCATTGGGTTCTTGGTCACGTCCCTGACCAAGGTCCTTTTTAATTTGAACTGTTATTTAACTAGGCAAGTCAGTTAAGAACAAATTCTTATTTTCAATGACGGCCTACGAACAGTGGGTTAACTGCCTTGTTCAGGGTCAGAATGACAGATTTTTACCTTGTCAGCTCAGGGATTCGATCTTGCAACCTCTCGGTTACTAGTCCAACGCTCTAAACACTTTGTTGGCCAGCTCTAGGAAGAGTCTTGGTGGTTCCAAACTTCTTCCATTTAAGAATGACGCAGGCCATTGTGTTCTTGGGGACCTTCAATGCTGCAGATATTTTTTGGTACCATTGGGCTCACGAGTGCTGCAGCGGTCTAAGGCACTGCATCTCAGAGCAAGAGGCATCACTACAGTCCCTGGTTTGTATCCAGGCTGTATCACATCCGGCCGTGATTGGGAATTGGGCAGTGCACAATTGGCCCAGCGTCGTCCGGGTTTGGCCGGGGTAGGCCGTCAATGGGGGTTTGGATTGATTGGTTGGGGTTGCTTGGGGGGAGAAAGATGCGGGCAGGGCTGGCCCTTTCACCTAAAGAACACAAAGAGGTAAACATAAGTGTTGGACAAGTAGACAAATCCCATAACTAGTCTTAAAGTTATGTTCCTATTTCAGTCTTTTAAAAATATATTTTAAATGTATCAATTGCGTATGTGTGATTGTTCTGCAAATTGATTTGCTTTTGTATGATTTTGTACACTTTTAGAATGTCATGATTTCCGTTAAGTTTAGGTCATTTTGTAGAGATGATGACTTACCGGTAAATTTTTGCACAGGAAGCATTGTCTGAAATAGAAGAACAATGACATTGTTAGTGTTAATCAACAATTACAATCAACAATTATTTAACAGCCTGTACACTGACCAACCTCGAAAGTCCGTATTGACTATCCTGCAATGCCCCTATTTATCCTGACCAGCCTGTGAGTCCCCTATTTACAATGACCAGCCTCCTATTTATCCTGACCAGCCTGTGACCCCAACCTGGGAGGAGCCTTTAATTATACAATGCACCAACCTGGGAGGAGTCTTTAATTATACACCAACCTGGGAGGAGTCTTTTAATTATACACCAACCTGAGGAGCCTTTAATTATACACCAGCCTGTGAGGAGCCTTTAGCCTGTGAGGAGCCTTTAATTATACAACCTGAGGAGCCTTTAATTATACACCAACCTGTGAGGAGCCTTTAATCATACACCAGCCTGGGAGGAGCCTTTAATTATACACCAACCTGTGAGGAGCCTTTAATTATACACCAGCCTGGGAGGAGCCTTTAATTATACACCAACCTGGGAGGAGCCTTTAATTATACACCAACCTGGGAGGAGCCTTTAATTATACACCAACCTGGGAGGAGCCTTTAATTATACACCAACCTGGGACACCAACCTGACCAGCCTGGGAGGAGTCTTTAATTATACACCAACCTGGGAGGAACGTTTAATTATACACCAACCTGTGAGGAGCCTTTAATTATACACCAGCCTGTGAGGAGCCTTTAATTATACACCAGCCTGGGAGGAGCCTTTAATTATACACCAACCTGGGAGGAGCCTTTACACCAACCTGGGAGGAGCCTTTAATTATACACCAGCCTGGGAGGAGCCTTTAATTATACACCAGCCTGGGAGGAGCCTTTAATTATACACCAGCCTGGGAGGAGCCTTTAATTATACACCAACCTGGGAGGAGCCTTTAATTATACACCAAGGAGCCTGGGAGGAGCCTTTAATTATACACCAACCTGGGAGGAGCCTTTAATTATACACCAACCTGGGAGGAGCCTTTTTAATTATACACCAGCCTGGGAGGAGTACACCAACCTGGGAGGAACGTTTAATTATACACCAACCTGTGAGGAGCCTTTAATTATACACCAGCCTTTTTAATTATACACCAGCCTGGGAGGAGCCTTTAATTATACACCAACCTGGGAGGAGCCTTTAATTATACACCAACCTGGGAGGAGCCTTTAATTATACACCAGCCTGGGAGGAGCCTTTAATTATACACCAGCCTGGGAGGAGCCTTTAATTATACACCAGCCTGGGAGGAGCCTTTAATTATACACCAACCTGGGAGGAGCCTTTAATTATACACCAACCTGGGAGGAGCCTTTAATTATACACCAACCTGGGAGGAGCCTTTAATTATACACCAGCCTGGGAGGAGTCTTTAATTATACACCAACTTGGGAGGAACGTTTAATTATACACCAACCTGTGAGGAGCCTTTAATTATACACCAGCCTGTGAGGAGCCTTTAATTATACACCAGCCTGGGAGGAGCCTTTAATTATACACCAACCTGGGAGGAGCCTTTAATTATACACCAACCTGGGAGGAAAACATTAGGAGGAGCCTTTAATTATACACCAGCCTGGGAGGAGCCTTTAATTATACACCAACCTGGGAGGAGCCTTTAATTATACACCAACCTGGGAGGAGCCTTTAATTATACACCTACACTGAGTGTACAAAACATTAGGAACACCTTCCTAATTAAAAAAAGAAAGTAATTTAACCTTTATTTAACTAGGCATGTCAGTTAGGAACAAATTCTTATTTACAATGACGGCCTACCCCGGCCAAACCTGGACGACGTTGGACCAATTGTGCGCCGCTCTATGGGACTCCCAAAGTCAAATATACACTGGAGTTGCTTGCCAAGAAGACAGTGAATGTTCCTGAGCTGCCAATTTAAACTACTTGAAAATCTATGGCAAGACCGGAAAATGGTTGTCTGGCAATGATCAGCAACCAATTTGAAAGAGCTTGAAGAATTTTTAAAAGAATAATGGGCAAATGTTGCACAATCCAGGTGTGGAAAGCTCTTAGAGATTTACCCAGATAGACTCAACTGTAATCGCTGCCAAAGGTGCTTCTACAGAGTATTGACTCAGTGGTGTGAATACTTATGTAAATGAGATATTTCTGTATTTCATTTTCAATACATTTGCTAACATTTAGGGGAAAAAAATCTAAATTTAATCCATTTTAAATTCAGGCTGTAACGCAACAAAAATGTGGAATAAGTCAAAGGGTACGAATACTTTCTGAAGGCACTGTAGTTAGTCTCTTTACTACTGGTCTGTAGGATACCTTGCCCATGTCGATAGCGACGCTGAATTTATTGACTAGAACACGGAAGTAGCATTGGAGACGACTTTGTCCAATATATCTATAACTAACCCAAGATAGTTGATCTGTGTCGTTTAGTGGGCGCAAATGAAGCATAGTGGAAAGAACATGCAAGTAGGTGGGTGAAGCTCCTACTGGCGTGTTGTAGAACGTTTTAGGGAACGCCTCCTCTGTGAAGTGCGCCTGTGCACAAACCCATTCTGTCTGTATTGATGTTGCATGTAATTGTGTGGAGTAAAGAATGACATAGCCTACTGTCGGAACTAAATTACCTACCTAACTCATATTCGACTGAAAATGTATCAACTACAGTTATTGCGCGTGTTTTTAAATGAGCGTTTAACCGCGGCTGCTGTGGAGATTTTCGGGGCAGTTGAGAAAACGGTAGTGGAGTACCAGGAGGAGAATGATCGGCTACGGAGACTGCTGTGGGTCACGCCAGAGATAAAACAACGTAGAATAGGTTCGTATGCTATTCCACTGATATATAGTTCTACTCAATCAATTAATTTTTTGAATTAAGCTACCAGCGATCACCGTTTCAACCATGCTAAAGGAGTTGTTTTGAAACTTTTACCGTACATGGATAAAAACAATTGTCTGCGTCGCGAAAACGTTTGTTTACGGATGTAACCGTGGTTCTCTGATTAGAGAACGACACATGGGAACTCCTTTCCAGTTCACGCGATGTGATTGAGATGCTTAATATCAAACATGTTTACGGTCACGCCACACCCTTACTGTACCCACGTGATATGTGATATGTCACCATAACAGGCGGGGTGGTCTCTATTACTCCACTTGAACCCCACAGAGGCGAACGACATGAAAGCTATGCAATTACTCAACTCTTTTAATTATTATTTTTATTATATCTTTTAAAAAGTTTTATTGCAGAAAAAACAGTATACAGACAGACAATGATAACATATGCTAGGGGCTACAGCAAATTACAGATTATAAAAAGACCTTAAAAGAAACACACATATTGATTGTTTTAACAGCTTTCGTATTAGAAGAATGTAGAATGGTCTTAATGTACTGCTCTAATTCCTTATAGAAAACACGGAAGAGTGTTTTTTTATTAGTGAATTTACATGTATGATTATAAGATTTTGCCATTAGCGCAGTAAAATTGAAGTAAAATTATTTTTCTTTATATTTATTATAGTTAAGGAAACAGGGCAGCACATTCTCCCATAAAAAAACGAAAGTCATCAAGAATGTTAAAAATGATAAAACTATGAATATCTTTCTGTTTTTTTTTCAATAATATGTATGACATTTAATGAGCATCTTTCCTGTTGATCTTAGATATGGTAATCCCAGGGTATGTTACTTTTTCCTTGACTGGAATATTGTATATAGAGGGTATCACATAGTCTTTAACAGCAAACAATTCACAACTGTAATAGGGAAAGACCAGATGCTTTGGAAAAAATATTTATCACATCAATCAACTGCTCTAGGAATCTGGTCAGCATCTTTCAAAAAGAGGGTGGTGTCATCTGCAAGCTGATTTATGGTAATATCTCGGTCAGAAATTATATCGCTGGATTTAACAAAACTTGTAAGAAGTTGGGTTGCAAGCAGGAAGAGGAACGGTGAAATTGGGTGACCTTGCTATTCCTCATGAAGCCAGATTGGGTCTCTTCTATAATTGAGTCCAATACTGCCTTAATTCTTTTTGCAAATATAGAGGCTAATATTTTGTAGTCATTATGTACCCCAATTATCGAGGAGAAGCAAGTCTTTCTTGGGCTTAGTTATTCATGTAATCAGACCTTGAGTCAAACTGGGAGGGAGAGCATTATTTGCAATGCTTTCAGAAAAGTCCTCCAATGGAAATGGGGCTAACTGTTGAAAATAAGTTTTAGAAAACTCAGTCCCAGGAGACTTATTTTTTAAGGTGTTCAAATAGAATAAATGATTTATTCAACTATAATAGGGTCATCACACTGTTCAAATCAAATCAAATGTATTTATATAGCCCTTCGTACATCTGTTCTCTCTCAGCCTCCCCAATATATTTCACATCCCCCAGAGAGTAAAAAAAAACAGTTGAGGAAACCTCACAATACTTATACAATACTATATAAATTCATGTTGAAGTTGCAGCTAAAGATAGAGATGAATTTGGGATCATATTTAATTGTTGAATTGTATTATTTTTAGAGTGGTATTTTTATAACCTGAAAAAATAAGATGAGTTTTGTTCACCCTCCTCTTGCAGCTTCTTCCTAGATCTGACAAAGGCTCCCTCTGCTTTCAGTTTATACATATCATCCAACTTGTGTTGTAACTCAAACAGAACAGATTTGTCCTCCTCTGAGAGACTTTCAACATGCTTTTGAACAAGAGAGGTGATCTTTGTAATTACACTTTCTTCCTCAGCTCTCCTCGTCTTGGCAAGAATACTCCCATATTTTCTTAAATATTTTCTAACCTCGTTATTTAAAAAGCTCCCAGTTATTACTGTATGAATTGTCATTTATAGCTTTGTTCCAGAAATGTGTAATTAATTTGTTTATCTCCATCTTGACCAACTCGTGTTTTAATATAGAGCTATTCAGCTTCCAGTAGGATGCTCTGCCAAGGCCATTATCAGGGATGAAAAGTTTAATGTCAATATAAATAGCTCTATGATCAGTAAGGGCAGTGTCAAGGATGTTAACAGAAATACCCTGTTTATCAAAACATTTAGACACCAGCCAAAAAATCTATGCGTGATTGTCTGGAGCGTGCCTTATTACTCAAAGTGAAAGACTTTAGGAAACTCTACTCAGAGAGAACGTTTTCTTTAGTTTTCGTAACGGTCGCCAAAGAGGCTGGGAGAGGCTGTACCAAAGAGGCTGGGAGAAGCTGTACCAAAGAGGCTGGGAGAGGCTGTACCAAAGAGGCTGGGAGAGTACCAAAGAGGCTGGGAGAGGCTGTACCAAAGAGACTGGGAGAGGATGTACCAAAGAGACTGGGAGAGGCTGTACCAAAGAGACTGGGAGAGGATGTACCAAAGAGGCTGGGAGAGGATGTACCAAAGAGACTGGGAGAGGATGTACCAAAGAGACTGGGAGAAGCTGTACCAAAGAGGCTGGGACTGGGAGAGGCTGTACCAAAGAGGCTGGGAGAGGCTGTACCAAAGAGAGGCTGGGAGAGGCTGTAGGAGGCTGGGAGAGGCTGTGTACCAAAGAGGCTGGGAGAGGCCAAAGAGGCTGGGAGAGGCTGACCAAAGAGGCTGGGAGAAAGAGACTGGGAGAGGCTACCAAAGAGGCTGGGAGAGGACCAAAGAGGCTGGGAGAGGCTGTACCAAAGAGGCTGGGAGAGGCTGTACCAAAGAGGCTGGGAGAGGCTGTACCAAAGAGGCTGGGAGAGGCTGTACCAAAGAGGCTGGGAGAGGAGGCTGGGAGAGGCTGTACCAAAGAGGCTGGGAGAGGCTGTACCAAAGAGGCTGGGAGAGGCTGTACCAAAGAGGCTGGGAGAGGCTGTACCAAAGAGACTGGGAGAGTACCAAAGAGGCTGGGAGAGGCTGGGAGAGGCTTACCAAAGAGGCTGGGAGAGGCTGTACCAAAGAGGCTGGGAGAGGCTGTACCAAAGAGAGAGGCTGGGAGGGGCTGTGCCAAAGAGACTGGGAGAGGCTGGGAGAGTCTGTACCAAAGAGGCTGGGAGAGGCTGTACCAAAGAGGCTGGGAGAGGCTGTACCAAAGAGAGAGGCTGTACCAAAGAGGCTGGGAGGGACCAAAGAGGCTGGGAGAGGCTGTACTGGGAGAGGCTGTACCAAAGAGGCTGGGAGAGGCTGTACCAAAGAGGCTGGGAGAGGCTGTGCCAAAGAGACTGGGAGAGGCTGGGAGAGTCTGTACCAAAGAGGCTGGGAGAGGCTGTACCAAAGAGGCTGGGAGAGTGTACCAAAGAGACCAAAAGAGAGGCTGGGAGGCTGGGAGAGTACCAAAGAGGCTGGGAGAGGCTGTACCAAAGAGGCTGGGAGAGGCTGTACCAAAGAGACTGGGAGAGTACCAAAGAGGCTGGGAGAGGCTGTACCAAAGCGGCTGGGAAAGAGGCTGGGAGAGGCTGTACCAAAGAGGCTGGGAGAGGCTGTACCAAAGAGGCTGGGAGAGGCTGACCAAAGAGGCTGGGAGAGGCTGACCAAAGAGAGGGGCTGGGAGACTGGGAGAGGCTGGGAGAGTCTGTACCAAAGAGGCTGGGAGAGGCTGTACCAAAGAGGCTGGGAGAGGCTGTACCAAAGAGGCTGGGAGAGGCTGTACCAAAGAGGCTGGGAGAGGCCTGGGAGAGGCTGTACCAAAGAGAGGCTGGGAGAGGCTGGGAGAGGCTGTACCAAAGAGGCTGGGAGAGGCTGTACCAAAGAGGCTGGGAGAGGCTGAGGCTGGGAGAGGCTGTACCAAAGAGGCTGGGAGAGGCTGTACCAAAGAGGCTGGGAGAGGCTGTGAGGCTGGGAGAGGCTGTACAAAGAGGCTGGGAGAGGCTGTACCAAAGAGGCTGGGAGAGGCTGTACCAAAGAGGCTGGGAGAGGATGTGCTGACCAAAGAGACTGGCTGTACCAGAGAGGCTGGGAGGGGCTGTACCAAAGAGGCTGGGAGAGGATGTGCCAAAGAGGCTGGGAGAGGCTGTGCCAAAGAGACTGGGAGAGGCTGTACCAAAGAGGCTGGGAGAGGCTGTACCAAAGAGGCTGGGAGAGGCTGTACCAAAGAGGCTGGGAGAGGCTGTACCAAAGAGGCTGGGAGAGGCTGTACCAAAGAGTCTGGGAGAGGCTGTACCAAAGAGGCTGGGAGAGGCTGTACCAAAGAGGCTGGGAGAGGCTGTATGTATTTCAGAAAACAAAGTGTGATAATTAACCATATAACCAGGGCATGCTCCAGGCAGAAGCAACATGAGCAGTTGCTTAGGACCCCAGACCACTCATAATAATAATAATGAAATAAAAAATACACTAACGTTCAAAAGTTTGGGGTCATTTAGAACAAAAAATGTTGGTCCATTAAAATAACATCAAATTGATCAGAAATACAGTGTTGACATTTTTAATGTTGTAAATGACTATTGTAGCTGGAAATGGCAGATTTGTTATTCAATATCTATATAGGCGTACAGAGGCCCATGATCATCAAATCCAATTTTATTGGCCACATACACATGGTTAGCAGATGTTAATGCGAGTGTAGCGAAATGCTTGTGCTTCTAGTTCCGACTATGCAGTAATATTTAACAAGTAATCTAACAAATTCACAACAACTACCTTATACACACAAATACACACAAATGTAAGGGGATGAATGAGAATATGTACATATAAATATATGGATGAGCAATGGCGTGCGGCAATTGCAAGATGCAGTAGATGGTGAAGAATACAGTATATACATATGAGATGAATAATGTAGGATATATAAACATTATTAGAGTGGCGTTATTTAAAGTGACGAGTGATACCTTTATTGAGTCCGTTTAATTAAGTAGCCAGAGATTTGAGTATGTATGTTGGCAGCAGCCTCTCTATGTTAGTGATGGCTGTTTAACAGTCTGATGGCCTTGAGATAGAAGCTGTTTTTCAGGCTCTCGGTCCCAGCTATGATGCACCTGTACTGACCTCACCTTCTGGATGATAGCAGGGTGAACAGGCAGTGGCTCGAGTGGTTGTTGTCCTTGATGATTTTTTTGGCCTTCCTGTGACATCGGGTGCTGTAGGTGTCCTGGAGGGCAGGTAGTTTGCCCCCCGGTGATGCGTTGTGCAGTCCGTACTACCCTCTGGAGAACCTTGAGGTTGAAGGCGGTGCAATTGCCGTACCAGGCGGTGATACAGTCCGACAGGATGCTCTCGATTGTGCACCTGTAAAAGTTTGTGAGTGTTTTAGATGACAAGCGAAATTTCTTCTGCCTCCTGAGGTTGAAGAGGCGCTGTTGCGCCTTCTTCACCACTCTGTCTGTGTGGGTGGACCATTTCAGTTTGTTCGTAATGTGTACGCTGAGGAACTTAAAACTTTCCAGCTTCTCCACTACTGCCCCGTCGATGTGGATAGGGGTTGCTACCTCTGCTGTTTCCTGAAGTCCACGATTATCTCCTTTGTTTTGTTGACGTTGAGTGAGAGGTTATTTTCCTGACACCACACCCCGAGGGCCCTCATCTCCTCCCTGTAGGCTGTCTCGTCGTTGTTGGTAATCAGGCCTACCACTGTAATGTCGTTTGCAAACTTGACGATTGAGTTGGAAGCGTGCATGGCCACGCTTTCATGGGTGAACAGGAAGTACAGGAGAGGGCTGAGAACACACCCTTGTGGGGCCACAGTGTTGAGGATCAGCGGGGTGGAGATGTTGTTTCCTACCTTCACCACCTGGGGCAGCCCGTCAGAAAGTCCAGGACCCAGTTGCACAGGGCTGGGTCGAGAACCAGGGTCTCGAGCTTAATGACAAGTTTGGAGGATACTATGGTGTTAAATGCTGAGCTGTAGTCAATGAACAGCATTCTTACATAGGTATTCCTCTTGTCCGTATGGGATAGGGCAGGGTGATGGCGATTGCATCATCAGTGGGCCTATTGGGGCGGTAAGGAAATTGGAGTGGGTATAGGGTATCAGGTACGGTGGAGGTGATATGGTCCTTGACTAGTCTCTCAAAGCACTTCATGATGACTGAAGTGAGTGCAATGGGGCGATAGTAATTTAGTTCAGTTACCTTAGCTTTCTTGGGAACAGGAACAATGGTGGCCATTTTGAAGCATGTGGGGACAACAGACTGGGATAGGGATAGATTGAATATGTCATAAACACACCAGCCAGCTGGTCTGCGCATGCTCTGAGGACGCGGCTAGTGATGCCGTCTGGGCCGGCAGTCTTGCGAGGGTTAACACGTTTAAATGTTTTACTCACATTGGCCACGGAGAAGGAGAGCCCACAGGCTTTGGTAGAGGTCCGTGTCAGTGGCACTGTATTGTCCTCAAAGAGAGCAAAGAAGTTGTTTAATTTGTCTGGGAGCAAGATGTTGATGTCTGCGACGGGGCTGGTTTTCTTCTTGTAATCCGTGATTGACTGTAGACCCTGCCACATACGTCTCGTGTTTGAGCCGTTGAATTGCGACTCTACTTTCTCTCTATACTGACGCTTTGCTTGTTTGATTACCTTGCGGAGGAAATAGCTGCACTGTTTGTATTCAGTCGTGTTTCCGGTCGGCTTGCCATGATTAAAAGCGGTGGTTCGCACTTTCAGTTTTTGTGCAGATGCTGCCATCAATCCACGGTTTCTGGTTAGGGAAGGTTTTAATGGTCACAGAGGGTACGACATCTCCGATGCACTTGCTAATAAACCTGCTTACCGAGTCAGCATATACATCAAAGTTATTGTCAGAGGCTATCCGGAACATATCCCAGTCCACGTGATCGAACCAACCATCACTCCTGTGTTCCAATGGCACGTTATGTTAGCTAATCCAAGTTTATAATTTTAAAAGGTTAATTGATCATTAGAAAACCCTTTTGCAATTATGTTAGCACAGCTGAAAGCTGTTGTTCTGATTTAAGAAGCAATAAAACGGTCCTTCTTTAGACTAGTTGAGTATCTGGAGCAGGGATGTGGCTCAAAAGGGCTAGATTACAGACTCAAAATGGCTAGAAAGAAAGAACTTTCTTCTGAAACTCGTCAGTCTATCCTTGTTCTGAGAAATAAAGGCTATACCATGCGAGAAATTGCCAAGAAACTGAAGATCTCGTACAACACTGTGTACTACTCCCGTCACAGAACAGTGCAAACTGGCTCTAACCTAAATAGAAAGAGGAGTGGGAGGCCCCGGTGCACAACTGAGCAAGAGGACAAGTACATTAGAGTGTCTGGTTTGAGAAACAGAGGCCTCACAAGTCCTCAACTGGCAGCTTCATTAAATAGTAACCGCAAAACACAGTGAGTCTCCGGGATGCTAGCCTTCTAGGCAGAGTTCATCTGACCAGTGTCTGTGTTCTTTTGCCCATCTTAATCTTTTCTTTTTATTGGCCAGTCTGAGATATGCCTTTTTCTTTGCAACTCTGCCCAGAAGGTTGTGGCTACTGTCTCTGGCTGCGTGTAGATTCATCCACGTAGACTCAGTCTCAAGTCAAAGTCGAGTCCCGAGTCTTGAGGTTCCAAGTCCAAGTCAAGTCTCAAGTATTTTTTTTATTCTATCAAATCCAGTCTTGGGTGGGTGTAGTCCAACTTGCATCAGTACAGATCGAGTCCAGGGAGGCCCCTCTGACAGGGCCCATGAAGTGACCATGTCCCTGGTGGAGTATGTTACTACGCTGTCTAGAGTCGGTCTACCTTCTGCACTGTATGATTTTGACACTGTAGTGGTAATCAAATGTGCCAGTCCCTGCTTTGAGACAGGGTGCCCTTTGGTGTTCTCCCCATAACGCACAACAAAAACTGTTCTGTTTGACCAACAGTTCTTGCTGCAGCAAGACAGGCACTCAATGCCATAACCGGGCAAAGTGTATGCAACTCACAAATCTCCTGTGAGGGCTGGTTAATGTGATGATGAAAGCACCTTAGGTAAGAATGCTGGGGTTGGTCGAAGCACTGCCTTAGATCCATCTTCTGCTAAATTGAGGCATGATGGATGGGAGGGCATGGAAAGCATGCTTAACTTAAAAATTGCCAATAGAAAGCTCACATAGCTCAAGTGAAGACGGGCTCAAATGGTGGGCACATAAGTGATTGTAGGACAACATATAACTCCTATGAGGGTACTGAATAAGCTTTGGGGGGCCGTAACCTGCGGGCACCATTCATGAATTTGCGATACAAGAGGGTTTGCCTATGGTGATGCACCTGCAATCTGGTCATGGCCCATAAAGATGGGTACCATATACACTTTGAATGTATAAGGGGACTACCCTGTAGCCACAAGCTCCGGGAGGAAAGTCAAAATGTCAGAAATTGGGCAGGTGATTCTGCATGGTCGACACACCACTTCCTGAACACATTCCACATTCCAGGAATACAGGGTTAGCGTAAAGGATGCCTGTCTGCCTGAATTGTATCAATTACCAAGGAGGTCAACCCTGCAGCTACAAGGCGGTCACGTTCAGTGGCCACACCCACACCTTCGGTATTCTGGGTTAGGGGTGCCAAAGCTTACCTTTCGACTTGTGATAGGAGGTCTGCTCGGAGAGAGGTGTGGAGCAACAATGTGGAGCAACAAGTATAACTGATGCGCTCTCGAGGCTGATCGTCTTCAAAACCTGAGGGACCAAGGTATTTGGTGGAAAGGCATACATCAGCCCCCTTGGCCGTCTGTGTGATAGGGCACCAACCCTGAGTGCGCCTGCTGGACCCTTTATGGAGAACCACATAGGACAGGGACGGGCAACTTTGATGGGGGTAGGGCCCACAAAACATCTGAACTCATCATGAGGGGCATTAGTTGCTCAAGGGTCTATGTACCCATATGTTGATCCGAGGGCCTTCAAACGTTGCCCATCCATGACATAGGACAATGGGTTAAGTCTTGCAATGCGAACAGATTGAAGAGGGCCTCCTCTGGAGAGAAGCTCTGCAGCCTGAATCTCCACCTCCGGCAGGTGTATTTGCTCTGAGTGATGTAAGATGACCGTTTTGCCCAAAGCAGTAGCTCCCTTGCTACCTGGTGCAGAGCCATTGACCTCAGTCCGCCCTGGCGGTTGATATGTGTAACCACGGTTGTGTTGTCTGTCAATATCAGTATATGTTGTCCTCTCAGTACTGGGTGGAAGTGCCGGAGTGCAAGGGGAACCGCCTTGAGCTCCAGTACGTTCATGTGAGTTGTCCATGTTGCTGACCCTACACCATGAACCCCTGACTGGTTCAAGACTGCTCCCCATCCCTGTATGGAGGTGTCTGTGGTCAAAGTCGCCTGGTTGTGAACTGCGCCTCGGGGAACTCCACTAGGAATTTGAAGCGCCATTGTATTGCTCCCCAGGAACTTGTTGAAACTGTCAGCTTTTTGTTTTTGTCCCCTCCGGGACATAAATTGTGTTTGTTCTACCAGCACTGTATTTGGCCACATTGGGAGGAAGCCCAATGGTATAGCATGGACTGCAGCAGCTAGGAGGCCTAGGAGCCTCTGACTCTCGAATGCTGTCACCTGATTTATTGGTCGGTAGATCCCGGGGGGTGATTAAGGGGTTTGGAATGATCATTGATTTGTGTAGCAGACTCATCTGATAAATATCCGGAGGCTCCGCCCCCAAAGCGTGCGAGTCGAGATATCGATGCTTTGTTTTTTTGACAGTGAGCGCAAGACCTGCTACCCTGTGCAGCCGCTTGAGCATGTTCAGCTCCCAAGCAAAACATGCAAAGTGTATCCTCATCTGAGGCTGAGAGTTGGATTTTCACATAAGAGAGGTGTATTCCAAGACAAAGGTAACAAAAAATTGCTTTTTGTTTTGGTGTGTCTCGTGTATTCTTTCGATTACCTCAGTATCAGTTTCGGATTCTTTGAGAGAAAGTTATACTTACTGTTGGCGCCGACCTGTCATGCTTTGGGGTCGAGACTCCCGCCTAAATATTTTTCAAGGTCCGGGTTCGAAACTCCCACCTATATTAAGCTATCTTACTGGCACAGTCAAGCGTGTACTGTCAGTCTCGGCGTTGGTCGACCCGGTAGCCTATAGCCCTGCTGAGCTCTGTGATCACAGCAATACTCCAAGCGAGGGAGTGGTAATGGTGGTGTGGCAGTCAAGACTTCCTCAGTACAACATCCTCGTCGACCCACTGTGCTGTTAGACGCAGCATGTTCATGCGGCTGACATCGCTGGTCCAAATGTCAGTCTTGAAGCTAATAGCAGTAGCAAGTAGCTCAGGGATGTGCATTTCAACAATACTGTGTAACTCCGGTAGGGCAACACCTGAAAAATAGCACCTACTTGGTAGTGTGTACCGGGGCTCGAAGTGCTTGACCAGTCGGCGAATAGCATCACCGCAATTCATAAATGTAATATCAACAACCCATAAAGTCCACCCTCTTCTCACTGTGACTGTCCGTGTTCCCATACCAAACTGTAATGGATGACGTGAGAATGCTCTGTATGATGGTTGTGTAAAACTGAACCAGCAGCTGTTGTTTAACCTTGTACTTTTTCAGTTGTCTCAGAAAGTACAGTCTCTGCTGGGCCTTCTTGATGATGTGGTTCGAGTTGATGTCCCATTTCAGTAAGTCGTTGATGTAAGTGCCGACTAATTTTAAATAATCTGTCAGTGTTATTGGTTGGTCAGTGAAAATGACGGGAGCCTTGAGGTTCTTTCTTCTCCTGTAGTCTATTGCTATCTCTGTGGTTTTTGAAGCGTTGAGCATGAGGTCGTTGTCCTTACACTACGTCACCGTCCGAGCCACTTCACAGTGATACTGTGTTTCATTGTTGTCTGTGATGAGGCTGATCATGGTAGTGTCGTCAGCATATTTAAAGACCTTAACTGAGGTCTCCTGAGATGTAAACTGGTTCATGAAGAGGGACTAGAGCAGAGGGGACAGTACGCAGCCCTGTGGTGCACCAGTACTGAGGGTCAGAGAACAAGATGTCAGATTGTTTAAATTGACATTCTGGCTTCCCTTGCATTTAATGCTACTGGCATCAACAATGTCATACTCTTTATGACCAGACCACATCAGATAGATGGCCTACACATACAGAGACATAGGAGCGTTGTTTCGCTCGCTTGGATACTTTCTCCAGTGAGATACATTCAGCCTCTTGCAAATTGGCGAAAAATTGCCCCACGTGCAAAGCTGTCATCTAGACACAGGGTGGCTACTTTGTTTAACACTTCTTTGGTTACTACATGATTCCATGTGTTATTTCATATTTCTCAAAGGTTCTGCACAGCTGCACCATCGAGAGCATCCCTGATCGGGTTGCATCACTGCCTGGTATGCACCTGCTCTCGCCTCCGACCTACAGCACCAGAGGGTTGTGCAGGATACTCACCAAAGCCAAGCTGCCTGCCATCCAGGACCTCTGTACCAGCGTGTCAGAGGAAGGCCCCCCCTTTTACGCTGCTGCTACTCTCTGTTATTATCTATGCATAGCCACTTTAATAACGCGACCTACATGTACAAATTACCTCAATTACCTCAACTAACCGGTGCCCCTGCACATTGACTCTGTATCCCGTGTATATAGCCTCGCTATTGTTATCTTACTGCTGCTCTTTCATTATTTGTTACTTTTATTTATTCTTTTTAGGTATTTCTTAACTGCATTGTTGGTTAAGGGCTTGTAAGTAAACATTTGGCGCATGTGACAAATAACATTTCATTTGAATTTGCATTCCACGAATAGAGTATTTTTAGCGTCTCTTTGATATTTGAAGTAGAAATTGTGCACCAACATTGCATTTAAAAAGCCATTTATATTAAAATAAGTGCCCTTAAATATAGACCACATGGAAATTTGTAAAAATGTGTTGCTAAAGTGCCAATAATTAACATTTTCACCTAGTCACGTTTTTTGAACTTCTAGGAAGATTTTAACCGACTTTAACCGAAAACTTCTCCAAGTTTTCACATCATTGTAAAGCCCTAGTTATGTTCTTGCTTTGACAGTAAGTAATTTGTTATGATTATTATTTATTTATTAGTGATGAATTAATTTTCCCTAATTGTAAGGTCAACCCTCTTACATGAACTGAATTGTTATTTCAATATGGTGAAACTATATTATATTTACATTTGGTTAAATAATACTGTAACAGCAGGTGAGTGGCTCTTTTTGGCAATTTTCTGGTGTTTTGTGCTTGAAAACTGACAATGTCAAGCATAACATTCAACCCTGATACCCATCGACGGATAGGCTAGAACTGTTTTAACAATATATATTTTTTGGTGAAGCTTGCCTTCAATTGCCCCTGTTGCACGTGTAGGTGAAAATTCATGACTATGGTTGATTTTCCAGTATCCAGACTATTCTCCCATAACTATTGAGGCAGAAAACACAGGGTTAATTCATAGACATGTGTAAGCAGAATAAAGGCTTAGCGCAGGAGAATGTATAGACTGGGTCAACATGGTGTTAATCACTAGACATGCAAAAACAAGAACGTAATTTGAAAATGTATGCCTGTGCTGTTATAGGCCTGAGGGAAGTACTTACCTTGTCCTATGACTAGCGTTGAGACATACAATTGCATTATGTATTATTAATGGCACAGACATGCACAGACATGCATTATGTATGTATGTCTGTGCCATTACAGGCTTTGGGAGAGCCATTGTGTAGTACCATGAGTACCATGGGACAGACACGTGCATTTGTGTATGGATAAGCCACCAATAGAATCGGTAAACAAGCAAGAATTGAGACAGAAAGATAATGGTGGCAGGAGGCCAAGGGGTGTTAATCATCTACGTAGAGGGGAGTGACCATGTGTGTTATCTGAAAGTGGAAACCTATAAAGCCTGGGTTCTGTGGCAAGAGAATTCAGTTATTCCATGGAATTGCTCGGCTTTGTTACTTTGTAGTAAAGTCTCATTGAATTTACAAGTTCCAGTATCTGAAATATATTTTGATTCAAATGATCGAATTGAAAATTCTTCCTTAGTTGTTGAACATATTATTACTTCAAACTGTTGAAGGTGACAGGTACGTTTTCATTTTCGTCAAAAACAACTTTTTGATTTGACGGCCTGCATATGCGCAGTTCGGCCCGAGACGACATTTGACCCGATGACTCGAGTTTGGAGTTTTACCCGTTCTACCAGCAAGAATAAGGCTGTGACCTCGGGGATTTTCCTTCAAAATAATAGTCCCACAATGAAGATCGTGAAAAATAATATAAAATGTTATACATTTAGACCATTTGTAAGGAAATGTTAGCAAACTTAGAATTTTGTTTAACAATATAAAACATTTTTAAAAAGTTAGTCGCCTTAATGGCTCAAGTAATATTATAGCATTGACATTATTGTTAACAGCACTTCTGGTTTCAAAATCTACAAAGTTTATATTCAGAGGAGCATCGCTGCAGATAATTTTGTTGACCATTCAGGTGTAAATATTTTTTTAATAGAAAAATATATATATATTTTTAAAATACTTGTAATTATTATTTGTATGATAACTAGTATGAAATATTTTGATGATTGTGCACATGTTCCATCATTTTCACATTAATTATACATTTACAAAATGTACAGGATGGGACATTTATTTTGAAGGATTTCAAAAATCGGTGACCCGGAAGTACTTATGTATTCTTGCCCGCTTCACCGTCGGTTTGATTTTGCATACCTTGTTAGAAATAAAGAAAGATCAAGTGACTCAACTGAAGGGTCTACCTAACTCTCATTTGACTGAAAATGTCTACACTAGATTTGTTGCGTGTGTTTTTAAATGAGCGCTTAACTGCGGCTGCGGCGGAGATTTTCGGGGCCGTTGAGAAAACGGTAGTGGAGTATCAGGAGGAGAATCATCGGCTTCGTGGACTGCTGCGGATTACACCGGGGATAAAACTATGCAAAAGAGGTTCGTTTGTAGATATACTGATAGTTACCTATAGTTCTACTAAATTCGCATACTGTTTAGGCAAATGTTCTCCATTTGTTTTTCTTTATACAACGATGGATCTGATTCTGAGTGCTGATAGCTGATAGTGCACATTCAAATAAAATGTTATTAGTCACATGAGCCGAATACAACCGGTGTAGACCTCACAGTGAAATGCTTACGAGCCCCTAACCAAAAATGCAGTTAAAAAAATGCAGATAAGAATAATAAATTAATGTAATTAAAGAACAGCAGTAAAATAACAATAGCGATACTATATACAGGGTGGTCCCGGTCCAGAGTCAATGTGCAGAGGCACCGGTTAGTTGAGGTAATATGTACATGTAGGTAGAGTTATTAAAGTGACTATGCATAGATGATGATAACAACAGAGAGGAGCAGCAGTGTAAAAGGGGGATCTAGGTAGCCATTTGATTCGGGAGTCTTGTGGCTTGGGGGTAGAAGCTGTTTAGAAGCCTCTTGGACCTAGACGTATGGCTCTCCAGTACCACTTGCCATGCGGTAGCAGAGAGAACAGTCTATGAATAGGGTGGCTGGAGTCTTTGACAATTTTTAGGGCCTTCCTCTGACACCGCCTGGTATAGAGGTCATGGATGGCAGGAATCTTGCCACCAGTGATGTACTGGGCCGTTCGCACTACCTTCTGTAGTGTCTTGCAGTCGGAGGCCGAGCAGTTGCTATACCAGGCAGTGATGCAACCAGTCAGGATGCTCTCGATGGTGCAGTTATAGAACCCGTTGAGGATCTGAGACCCATGCCAAATCTTTTCAGTCTCTTGCCCTCTTCACGACTGTCTTGGTGTGCTTGGACCATGTTAGTTTGTTGGTGATGTGGACACCAAGGAACTTGATGCTCTCAACCTGAAGGTATCCAGCTGGTGTCTAGTGCACAAATTTGCATCATTGTTTCAATATTCAGATTCAATATCCAGCTGTCCCATAGTAATGGTGTCGGGATGAGACAGGCAGGCAGCTTTTCTCAGCCAGTCGAAATCACGAATCAGTATAATTTCATGGATATATACAAATAACTATCAATAGAAAACAGGTAAAACTAAAAAAAGTGCAGCTAGTTTGCGGTCTTTCCAGCTTCAGTTTGAAGTGATTGTATTAGCTGTGTTGTTGGCTAGCTCCTCTGAAAAACATTGTCCTGACGAGAGAGCATATTTTCAATGCCAGGCGGAATCGCACCTCATTAGCTCATTGTTATGGATGTGTCAAAATAAAAGTCACTAGAAAACATCTTAACCAAATGCAGCTGCTGCTGCTGTTATTCTGGCTGCACGGTTTGATGTGACTATAAGTTAGCCCTAGGTGGCTAGCTAGCAAGCAAGGGGATAAGAATGTTTCCAGCAAGTATGGCAATGGAACATTTAGACTGAACGACTGGATCGCATCTCTGGCAACCGATAGAATGTCCAGCCGGCTTGTGTAGCAACCATAGATTTGTGTCGGGGTTAGGGTTTCAAAGGTTCGAAACTTAACCGAAAAAGTTTCATGGCGAGTTGAGCCTGGGAATTTTGCTTAAATTCATCAAAAACGTTAGCTTATAGCAGTGAACCTTTTCTGTGGGATATACATAAGGCAATTCTAGGTCTTGTGGCATATTTTCGTTAAACTATCCACAATTAATTGGAATTGCAACCCTCTGCATGCACAGTTCATTCTTCCATCATATGTACAGCTGATTCTCAAGATCTTGCACACTAATGAGATGCTATTGAGCCCACACTATGAAACTGTCTGAGCCAAGGACTACATGCTGTCTGGTAAGTTAAGATACTGGGTGGGGTGAATATATTTTATACGACAATTTTTTGTTAACTAGTAAATAGTAGCCTACAGCAAAGTGGGTTTAAATCATTTCTGCTAGTTGGTTTTAGCTTGCTTGAGCCTGCTTGAGCCTGCTAACTGAAGAGTGTTAATTCACCTGTTTCCATACATGTTTTTATTTAAAACATTTATCTTACAAAGGGAGTTGTTTAATCTAACTGCTTAACTATTTATCTGTACATGGAATTGTATTTATTTATTTTACTATTTTTTTTTCTAATCTTTACAAGAAAATACCACGGGCACTATCTGATGTGTGGAGACATTTCCCTGCAGCTAATGTAGAAGGAAAAGCTGTGTACATTTGCAAATACTGTGCTGAATCATATGTGAAGAATGACAAAGATGCAGAATCTTCTGGCTAAGTGCATAAAGTTCCATCATCGCTCACAACAAGCAACCTCTGACAAAAGTACCTCTACTTCTATTCGAGGTGAAAATGATGAATCAGACACCTTATCGATAGCAACAGCTCATGGTCCTCCTGGAATCAGATTTTCTTTTGGCTCAATGAAGGAACGTAGTCAGAGAAATGCTGATGAATGTCTTGCTCGAGCTGTGTATGCAACTGGTTCACCTCTGATGCTCACAGGCAATGTGTATTGGAAGAGATTTCTGAATGTTCTTCGCCCAGCATACATCCCTCCAACCTGACATGCTTTATCTACTCATTTGCTGGATGCAGAGTTCAACAAGTGAAGGTCAAGCAAATCATAGAGAAAGCAGACTCTGCAAGAGAGCCAAGGAAATGGTTAGGTATGTGAAGGGTCATCACATCACACCCATTATTGCTCATGCATTGAATCTACCTCACAGAGCAAAGTGAGGAGAATAAGAGCACCACATTGAAGCTGCCCAGCAACACCCATTGGGATGGTGTTGTCATCATGTTTGACAGTCTCCTGGATGGGAAGGAGTCTTCAAGAAATGGCCATATCACAGTCTGCCGATATGGATAGCCCCATCAAAAGGATCCTCCTGGATGATGTATTTTGGGAGAGAGTGGTAAGCAGCCCGAAACTACTGAAACCTATAGCAGTAACCATTGCACTGATTGAGGGAGACAATGCCATCCCGTCTGATGTTCAGACTTTGCAGATGTAAGAGAAGAAATCCATACTGCTCTGTCCACTTCACTGTTGTTACAAGCAGAGGAAACTGCCCATAAATACCGCAGCGTACATGTTGGACCCCAGGTATCCTAGCAAGAGCATCCTGTCAGGTGCAGAGATCAACACGGCCTATGGTGTCATCACTACTGTGTCTCACCACCTTGGCCTGGATGAGGGCAAGGTTCTTGGCAGTCTGGCGAAGTACACTTCCAAGCAAGGGCTTTGGGATGGAGATGCAATATGGCAGTCGTGCCAACATATCGCATCAGCCACCTGGTGGAAGGGACTTTGTGGATCTGAGGCTCTTTCCCCTGTTGCTTTCATCATCCTCCAAATCCCACCAACATCAGCCACCTCAGAGCGCAACTGGTCCTTGTTTGAGAACACACACCAAAGCACACAACAGGCTGACCAATACAAGGGTTGAAAAATTGTTGTCTCTCCGGGCAAATTTGAGGCTTTTTGAACCGGACAAGAAGCCATCCTCAACAAGGTTGGAAAGTGGAAGGGAAGATGAGGCCTCAGAGTCTGATATTCAAGAGGTGGACATTGAGGAGTTCAAGGGAGGGGGAAGACAACCAAAGCTTTTGTTTCTACACAATAATTTTACAGATGTTTAAAATGTTTTTTGGAGATGCGATGGATCATTGGGGATCATTCAATATTCCCTTTTGTTGTTCAGTGAAGTCATCCCATGTGAAGAGTCAACTAATTTAATTAAAGTTCAATTTGAAACTAGTCATTTTTATTTCTATTGGAAAGATTTAATCATTTGCAATTATGTCTAAGAAACAAACCTTTTACCGTCTCCATATATGGTAAATATATCCAATGCAAAAAAACATCAACATTTAAATGGTATTATTATACATTTGCATATATTCCCGTTAATTCCCATCTAATTTGCAATTAGATGAAGACGTTCGTCTACGATGCATTTTTGCAATCCAGAAGAGCGATCTCTCTCGCGTGGAGCCTGTCTCTCACATCCTACAGAACACACACGAGAAAGGCCCCGCTCTTAATGAGGACAATGGCGGAGAGAACGAAACGTTCAAAAGTGTGGTTCCACTTCACCAGAGTCGATGCTGACAATGCTCGTTGCCGCAAGTGCAACAAGACGTTGCTCGTGTTTCCGCCCTGACAAGCAAATCTGTCCAAACCTCCAACCATTAGCCAGCTGATTGTTTAGCTATGGGTGCGTTCATAACTTAAATCACCCATTTAAAGATGTTGCAACTTTTTTGTTAAAGTTGCAGCTACAATGAACCAACCCACTTCCTCCCTCTGATACCGCTGGTCCAAGCCAAAGACCAGCCCAAAGCCCCTTCACGCTGGAAGCTAGTGGGAGGATGACTGAGGAGAGGGTGAATGAGTGCCACCTAGCTGTGACCAAGTTCATAGTGAAAGGGCTACACCCCTTTGCAACAGTGGAGTCCAAGAGCTTTCGGTAACAGTCTGTCAGTATATACTGAGTTGTATTCATTTTTAGGACATGGTAGTATAAAAGGGTTGTATGTTAGTCCCATCACTCTACAATACACAACAACACAATCATTAAATGATGATAATTCAACACATGGAAACAATCTTTCTTTTTTTTTACTGTAGGTAGATGAGCAAGGCACTCAACCACAAAAATACCCCTCCCTCCAGGAGTTACCTCAGTGACATATTCATTCCTACCTGATGTGGTGTAGAAAAGTGATCACTGAGCTGAGGGACGTGCCAAAGCTGGTGTCGTGTCTTTGGCTGTGCCGGCTTAAGTGATATGACATGATATTCTATAAAATTCTTTCTCCGTAATCAATATTACCTGATTGAGCAATACAAAATTGAGTTTCACTATTTATTTACTAAATACCTAACTAATCACACAGAATGCATCATACCTTGATTACAAATTACGTCATAAAGGAAAATTTCCCTAGCTGGCGGAACAGATATGACAGCTGGTTACACAAAAGAAAAGGGGCTGGGTTTGAGTGAAAGAGCGGGAAGACTGAGGGACAAAGGAAGAAGCAGTGCTATCGTAAAAACAGTATTTTATGCATTCTAAATTACCGCCCATTTGGAAAAGGAAAATGCAATAAATATTTTGGTAGGTTGGTGGTAGATTGAAGGCTGGATGGTAGATGGAAGGCCGTGTTGCCAAACCAAGTCCTTTGTCCTTTGAAGAATATCTCTGGTGGTCAATTGTATACGTTGTAGTAACATCAGTTTGTGATAGACGGGATACTCTCTGTTCCTTCCTAACCCTCGTTTGCAGCTGCTGTTGCTAACTCAACGGCTAGGAGGTATCACTTCTGTAGTGAATAAGAGTTCAAAGTTCATACCATTCACAACCAAAGCTCACGCTGATGTTGGCTTCGTTCTGTAGTTATTATCTGAACCATTCTGACATCGGACCGTCATCCTCAGAACAGGAGGTTATATTGTCGTCAAGGCTTTATATTGGAAGGGAGAGGAGGGTGTGTTTGAAAAGTTTTATAACCCATGTCCCTTCACAGGGGCGGGCCACTGATTGAGCAGAGCCCTAACCTTATGAAAACCCAAATCTCTCATTTGGTAGCTAAAATTACATTTCATCTCTTCACCAATAATTTTTATATTCAAACATTTAAATTGAACAACAATTCCATGTGAATCTGATAATTGATGTGTAGACTTTCCACTGTAGAGTTTGTCATCTTATCATCGATGAGAATGTCTCAGATGACAACCGAACTGACATATTCATTAAGTACCACCGCATATGTTCAATTGGTCGGATTACCAGAATATAGTTAATTTCCCCCCACCTCCTGATGTTCCCAGGATCTCTATGTTAACCAAGAGGTTTTCAAATTTCACATTAGTAGGGTAGAGAGAGGAAAAAGGGGGGAAGAGGTATTTATGACTCATAAACCTAACCCCAGGCCAACGTCATGACACTGGCCATCACATCAGACGGGTGGACCAGCCTGAGGACCACTATCTCACTGTTAGTGTGCTACACAAGCCAGGGGCAGTGTAAAACAGAAGTTCCTCCAGCAGGACAGTGTACAAATTGCAATCTGGCGAAGTAGTGGCAGAGAAGATTTCTGGAAGAGTTTGAGATGGAGCCGAGGATGATTGTAGCCGCAACTGTTGATAATGCTGGCAATATGGATGTTGCCATCAAGTGGCTACACATCCTAAAAATAGGACGCTTTGCGCACACATTGAATCTGGCAGCACAGAAAATCTACTAAATGGGCAGCCTGAAGCAGAGCAGTGGTCGTGTGGTTCAAGAGATCCTCGAAGTCCAAAAGAGTCTTGAAGGAAAAGCAGCAGCTCCTTGGTAAGAAGCCAGTTCAATCTATTAAGGTATTATTTAGAAATGTTCGCATTTAACCATTTCATTCAATTTTCAAGTAATTAAATAATTAAATGCATGTTTTTTTGTTGTTGTTTCAGGCCTTCCGCAACACTCACTCATCTTTGATGTCAAGACCAGATGGAACTATCCAACGATAGAGAGATTCATGGAGCAGTATCCAGCGATCCAAGCAGCATCCTTGGACCCCACGACTGCGAAAAGCAATGACCAAGGACAACCTGGACCGTCTGAAGGACAAGGACTTTCATAAGGCTGAGGAGTTTGTCCAGCTCATGGTAATCCTCTATACATCCACACTGTGTGTGTCATGTGACAATAACGCCACCTGTGGACAGATCATACCCATCCTCCACAAACTGGAGGAGCACTTCACTGTGAAGCATGAAGATACAACGTTTGTGGCAACCATCAAAGAGAAGGTGTGGGAGAACCTCTCCGAGCGCTATCAGGATGAGGACATTCAAGCCTTCCTGCATGAGACCGCAGCAATGGACCCCGGATTTAAAGGGAGGCCGGTGAGTGACGCCACCTGGGACAGGCTGAGGAAGGCAACTGTTGAGGCCAATGTGACAGGAGCGACACCAAGGCTTGTCAGAGGAGCCGGCGCAGACGGACACGGAGCACCAGCAACAGGAGGAGGAGTCTGAAGGAGAAGGAGAGGAAATGGAGCAGTCCCTCCATTGTACAAAACAAGGAGTGCCTTGGAGGAGCTGTTCTCAGAGGAGGACAGGGAGTTGAGGTTGACGATCCAACAGGACACCTCGTCCCTCACCCTCAGCGAGCGTGTTGACCTAGAGGTGGAGTCCTATGAAGGCCTGCCTCCCATCTCCATGGCTGAAGATCCTGTGATGTAGTGGTGGAAGAAGAGATACTCTGCCCCTCCTCACAAACATTGCAACAAGCTACCTCTGTGCTCAAGCGCCCTCCACCCCTAGTGAGAGGGTATTTTCGACAGCAGGGAACACAATAAGCTAGGAGATGCCCCGACTTCTGCCAGAGAAGGCAAATATGTTGATCTTTCTCCAGAATAACTGCTAAGAACTGTTAGTCCTTCTGCAGCCTACCTGCAGGCCCCACCCGTGTTGTTCTATACCACTGTCTTTTCTTTTACAGCCTACCTGCAGGCCCCACCCGTGTTGTTCTATACCACTGTCTTTTCTTTTACAGCCTACCTGCAGGCCCCATCCGTGTTGTTCTATACCATTGTCTTTTCTTTTACAGCCTACCTGCAGGACCCACCCGTGTTGTTCTATACCACTCTCTTTTCTTTTACAGCATACCTGCAGGCCCCACCCGTGTTGTTCTATACCACTGCCTTTTCTTTTACAGCCTACCTGCAGGACCCACCCGTGTTGTTCTATACCACTGCCTTTTCTTTTAAAGCATACCTGCATGACCCACCCGTGTTGTTCTATACCACTGTCTTTTCTTTTACAGCCTACCTGCAGGCCCCACCCATGTTGTTCTATACCACTGTCTTTTCTTTTACAGCCTACCTGCATGACCCACCCGTGTTGTTCTATACCACTGTCTTTTCTTTTACAGCCTACCTGCAGGACCCACCCGTGTTGTTCTATACCACTGTCTTTTCTTTTACAGCCTACCTGCAGGACCCACCCGTGTTGTTCTATACCACAGTCTTTTCTTTTACAGCCTACCTGCATGACCCACCCGTGTTGTTCTATACCACTGTCTTTTCTTTTAAAGCATACCTGCATGACCCACCCGTGTTGTTCTATACCACTGTCTTTTATTTTACAGCCTACCTGCAGGACCCACCCGTGTTGTTCTATACCACTGTCTTTTCTTTTACAGCCTACCTGCAGGCCCCACCCATGTTGTTCTATACCACTGTCTTTTCTTTTACAGCCTACCTGCATGACCCACCCGTGTTGTTCTATACCACTGTCTTTTCTTTTACAGCCTACCTGCAGGACCCACCCGTGTTGTTCTATACCACTGTCTTTTATTTTACAGTCTACCTGCAGGCCCCACCCGTGTTGTTCTATACCACTGTCTTTTCTTTTACAGCCTACCTGCAGGACCCACCCGTGTTGTTCTATACCACTGTCTTTTCTTTTACAGCCTACCTGCAGGACCCACCCGTGTTGTTCTATACCACAGTCTTTTCTTTTACAGCCTACCTGCATGACCCACCCGTGTTGTTCTATACCACTGTCTTTTCTTTTACAGCCTACCTGCAGGACCCACCCGTGTTGTTCTATACCACTGTCTTTTCTTTTACAGCCTACCTGCAGGCCCCACCCGTGTTGTTCTATACCACTGTCTTTTCTTTTACAGCCTACCTGCATGACCCACCCGTGTTGTTCTATACCACTGTCTTTTCTTTTACAGCCTACCTGCAGGCCCCACCCGTGTTGTTCTATACCACTGTCTTTTCTTTTACAGCCTACCTGCAGGACCCACCCGTGTTGTTCTATACCACTGTCTTTTCTTTTACAGCCTACCTGCAGGACCCACCCGTGTTGTTCTATACCACTGTCTTTTCTTTTACAGCCTACCTGCAGGCCCCACCCGTGTTGTTCTATACCACTGTCTTTTCTTTTACAGCCTACCTGCAGGACCCACCCGTGTTGTTCTATACCACTGCCTTTTCTTTTACAGCCTACCTGCAGGCCCCACCCGTGTTGTTCTATACCACTGTCTTTTCTTTTACAGCCTACCTGCAGGACCCACCCGTGTTGTTCTATACCACTGTCTTTTCTTTTACAGCCTACCTGCAGGACCCACCCGTGTTGTTCTATACCACTGTCTTTTCTTTTACAGCCTACCTGCAGGCCCCACCCATGTTGTTCTATACCACTGTCTTTTCTTTTACAGCCTACCTGCAGGACCCACCCGTGTTGTTCTATACCACTGTCTTTTCTTTTACAGCCTACCTGCATGACCCACCCGTGTTGGTCTATACCACTGTCTTTTCTTTTGCAGGAAAATATTGTTCATTAATGTTGTGATGGTAATCTAAAACAAATTAAGTCTATAATAGTGATTTGTTATTAAAAAACATTGCTGTTTCTTTTGCTGTAAATAATTTATTTTACATTTCAGAAAATAAAGCTATGTTCTGTTCTTAATTTGTTTTGGGGTTTTTTCTCGTAAAAAATAAGAATACCGTTAAAGTACCAGATCGATAAGCAGTATCGGTAAGATTAGTAATACCGTTAAAGTACCGGATCGATAAGCAGTATCGGTAAGAGTAGTAATACCGTTAAAGTACCGGATCGATAAGCAGTATCGGTAAGAGTAGTAATACCGTTAAAGTACCGGATCGATAAGCAGTATCGGTAAGAGTAGTAATACCGTTAAAGTACCGGATCGATAAGCAGTATCGGTAAGAGTAGTAATACCGGTCAAATCTTAACGATACCTATCCATACTTTCCAGTTAATGACCCCCCTCCCGGATCTATCTGACACCTACCACCTACCCTCTCCATTTACTGTAGCAAGCATCCTCACCCACTGAGCACCGACCAACACCGGACGTCCACGGACAGACCAAATCTAAGCCAATCATAGATCACGTCTATGTTTCACAAGTTTGGATAGTACAGTACTGTACAGTAGAGCACACTAGTATAATGTACTGTACTGAATGTTACTGAACTGGGCTGTATTGTGATGTCAAAACTTGTGACGCATATACATTTATGATTGGTCCTTACCAACCAAATTTGTGTTTGCTTGGGGTGGAGGGTATTACATATTTCTACCTTTTGTGTATCTATTCAGGATACATCACCATGACGATAATGGTATTGATAACCATAATTATGCAGTTTTGTGTTGTTCAGATCAGGGACCCATAATTGTAATTATGTTACTGGATTTACTGGATCCACTTCACTTACTGTAGTTCTATAACCAAAATATATATTTTTCAATCTCAAGGTGTCATGTCATAGCTGACACCCCATTCTTGCTGCAGGCATCTTTGAATCTTGATTTGGAGCAGATATTTAAGAGTTTTGGGGAAGCGTGGACACAAAAAATAAACTGAGGGAAGTTTTACTGAAATTCTGTTACTGAACTTTGCATCTGCACAATAAAATGTTCAGTGGAAATTGTTTCAATTAGTCCTTGTGCATAGAGTTGTGTGGTTTGTTAAACTTTGAAATCAATGTTTTTGTTTGGTAAGATTTTGAAGTGAAAAATTAGTTTCTGTAATAATTCCGTTACTGGGGAACTGTCTGTAGGCTTGTCATATAATGGGCAAATATTGCATAATCCAGGTGTGTAAAGAGACTTTTACCCAGAAAGACTCACAGCTGTAATCACTGCCAGAGGTGATTCTAACATGTACTGGCTCAGGGTGAATATTTATCTAATAACGATTTAGATATGTTTTATTTAAAATATATGTATATGTGTATGTATGTATATATATATATATATTAGTTCTTCCACTTTGACATTATCATATTTTGTGTGGATTGTTGACAAAAACAAAAAGGTATTAAATCCATTTTACAATGTGAAGGACTCCGGGGGGGTGAATACTTATGATGATAGGCACCTGTCGATAACCACTTCTCCTCCTCCTTCCCTCCAGACTCCCTGCAGCTCTCTCTCGCTGTCTCTGAAGAGGAGATTCCCTCTGAGCAGCAGCACTGTGAGCCGGAGTGGAGCCCCAGTCTGGGGCAGGAGGACCCCGAGCCCACACAGATTAAAGAGGAACAGGAGGAAGTCAGGACCAGTCAGAAGGAAGAGCAGCTTCAAGGGCTGGAGGCTGATATCATAGAGTTCCAATTCACTCCTTCCTGTGTGAAAGGTGAATGTGATCAGGAGGACCCACTTTGGTCCTTGACTCTTCCCCAAACCCAGACTGTGGAAAACAAAGAGAGTGACCCTAAACATTTTTCCACTGTGACCCACCTAAAGGGTTTTGATATTCCCTGTGACCCTCCAGATAATCAAAGCAATGCGTCCAGCCACAGTTCAGCCAAAAGCAGCGACCCAATAGGACATGACAGCAGCCAACCATTGGATCCGAACCTACCAATGGGGGAACATTGTTCCAAACCCAGCACCATATCTATAAAAGCTTACCGCTGCCGGGACTGTGGCAAAACGTTTCCTCTGAAAGCGGGCTTGCAGAGGCATGTGAATCTCGACAAGAAGAGACTCAGTGAATGCCACTTCTGCAAAAAACAGTACAACTCCACCTGTAAACTGAAGGCCCATGCCCGACTATGTCACGGTGGGAAACCCAGCACCTGCCCCTTCTGTGGCAAGACCTTCAAACACAAAGGACATCTGTCTAGGCACATGAGTATTCACACAGGAGAGAAACCTTTTAGCTGTGGTGACTGTGGGAAGAGCTTCAATCAGAAGGGGGGCCTAGGAAGACATATACTGACTCACACAGGAGAGAAACCTTTTAGCTGTCATTTTTGCTGTAAAAGCTTCAGGCAGAAGAGGGATCTAAGGAGGCATATACTGATTCACACAGGAGAGAAACCATATAGCTGTGGCGACTGCGGTAAAGGCTTCATTCGCAAGGAGCACCTAACTGCACATATGCGGACTCACACAGGAGAGTAGATGCGGACTCACACAGGAGAGTAGAGATTTATCTGTGGTGACTGCGGGAAAAGCTTCAATTGTAAGGGGAAGCTGAGAATTCATATATGGACTCATTTATCTGTGATGACTGCTGGAATTGTTTAATTACGAAGCCTAAGGGCTCTATTCAATCAGTATTTTGGAAGTTCAGCATGATTGCCATTACATTTCGATGTTGCTGAGTTAGCGGAGACTGTATTCACGATAAACACTGCATACGTCGCCTCAATCAGAATTTACCTTAACATTTCTATTGTGCAATCTGTACCGCTTCAGCGATATAGAGCCCTAACCTAACATATTTACGGACTCACACAGGGGAGAAATCATTTAGCTGTGGTGACCGCGGGGAAAGCCTCACTAAGAAGGGGGACCTAACCAGGCATATACTGACACACAGGAGAGATATCACATGGCTGCCCAGTTTGTGGTAAAAGAGTCACTCAGAAGGTAAACTTACTGAAGCATGGAAAAAGAACATACACAAACAAGATAAACTGAAAGAAGGAAGAAAATGGACTTAGATGTTCTGTCAGAAGATGGGAATAAAAATCAACTGGATCATTCATGCTGTGTATTTTAGAGAGATACATTATGGATTTACTTTTGTAAAATGTTCTATGTACATAAAGTTTGATTGGATTTAAATTATTAAGAAATGAACCAGGAGT
The DNA here is from genome assembly GCF_021184085.1 of Oncorhynchus gorbuscha. NCBI lineage: Eukaryota > Metazoa > Chordata > Actinopteri > Salmoniformes > Salmonidae > Oncorhynchus > Oncorhynchus gorbuscha. Next base: position 17,675 of record NW_025747543.1, on the reverse strand, counting down.
AGTGCATTTATAATGGGAATCTCACCAATCTACTGTTCTGTTTTTGTTTTCACCTTATTAGAAACCGGAAGATCTGGATGGGAAAAATATACACTGCTCAAAAAAATAAAGGGAACACTAAAATAACACATCCTAGATCTGAATGAATGAAATATTCTTATTAAATACTTTTTTCTTTACATAGTTGAATGTGCTGACAACAAAACAACCCATGGAGGTCTGGATTTGGAGTCACACTCAAAATTAAAGTGGAAAACCACACTACCGGCTGATCCAACTTTGATGTAAAATGAGACTCAGTAGTGTGTGTGTGGCCTCCCTACAACGCCTGGGCATGCCCCTGATGAGGTGGCGGATGGTCTCCTGAAGGATCTCCTCCCAGACCTGGACTAAAGCATCCGCCAACTCCTGGACAGTCTGTGGTGCAACGTGGAGTTGGTGGATGGAGCGAGACATGATGTCCCAGATGTGCTCAATTGGATTCAGGTCTGGGGAACGGGCAGGCCAGTCCATAGCATCAATGCGTTCCTCTTGTAGGAACTGCTGACACACTCCAGCCACATGAGGTCTAGCATTGTCTTGCATTAGGAGGAACCCAGGGCCAACCGCACCAGCATATGGTCTCACAAGGGGTCTGAGGATCTCATCTCGGTACCTAATGGCAGTCAGGCTACCTCTGGCGAGCACATGGAGGGCTGTGCGGCCCCCCAAAGAAATGCCCCCCCACACCATGACTGACCCACCGCCAAACCGGTCATGCTGGAGGATGTTGCAGGCAGCAGAACGTTCTCCATGGCGTCTCCAGACTGTCACGTCTGTCACATTTTACATTTACATTTAAGTCATTTAGCAGACGCTCTTATCCAGAGCGACTTACATGTGCCCAGTGTGAACCTGCTTTCATCTGTGAAGAGCACAGGGCGCCAGTGGCGAATTTGTTCTCTGGCAAATGCCAAACGTCCTGCACGGTGTTGGGCTGTAAGCACGACCCCCACCTGTGGACGTCGGGCTCTCATACCACCATCATGGAGTCTGTTTCTGACCGTTTGAGCAGACACATGCACATTTGTGCCCTGCTGGAGGTCATTTTGCAGGGCTCTGGCAGTGCTCCTCCTTGCACAAAGGCGGAGGTAGCAGTCCTGCTGCTGGGTTGTTGCCCTCCTACGGCCTCCTCCATGTCTCCTGGTGTACTGGCCTGTCTCCTGGTAGCGCCTCCATGCTCTGGACACTACGCTGACAGACACAGCAAACCTTCTTGCCACAGCTCGAATTGATGTGCCATCCTGGATGAGCTGCACTACCTGAGCCACTTGTGTGGGTTGTAGACTCCGTCTCATGCTACCACTTGAGTGAAAGCACCGCCAGCATTCAAAAGTGACCAAAACATCAGCCAGGAAGCATAACAGAGCATAACTGAGAAGTGGTCTCTGGTTATCACCTGCAGAACCACTCATTTTATTGGGGTTGTCTTGCTAATTGCCTATAATTTCCACCTGTTGTCTATTCCATTTGCACAACAGCATGTGAAATTTGTCAGTGTTGCTTCCTAAGTGGACAGTTTGATTTCACAGAAGTGTGATTGACTTGGAGTTACATTGTGTTGTTTGTGTTCCCTTTATTTTTTTGAGCAGTGTATAATTCTCAGGGTGATGAGAAAATGGAATGACTGATGTTATTGATTTGTTAAAAATGTATACTTATCCACTTTATCCAGAAAATGTCCTTCCATCTGTCCAAGAGTATATTTAATCCATTTTGACCTCATGCGAGTCATTTATGATATTGTTTAAAATTTGGACAAATGATATACAGTAGACTCCTCATGAGTGCACACTATTGTAAGTGCCCAACAGTGTTTTTCCTGTCCCAATTCAATAGCATCTATATAATAATATCGTCAGCCCTGTGCGAGGATCTCCTGCTATTTTGCACCGGTTTTCTTAGTTTTAGGCTCAAAGGAAGCGCGTCATGCTCTTACATGGTACTGTCAACTTTATATATTGCCAGGGGAGACGATGTTGTAATAAAGTATTTGACAGTATTAGAACGTTCTCAACTGTCACAAACCGGCTCAAAGCCTGTATTAAAAAGGGAGAACGTGGAGATAAGGAGTAACAAAACATATATTTATTAAATAAAGTAAACCAAGTACAATATACAATGGTGTGTGTAATCAGTAGTGTAAGTGGTCCAGGTGTTCCCCATGTAGCTGACGACCCTCCCAACTCCACCCACCATAGGTCTATTTAACATTTTGTAATCAATTAGGTCCACTATTGCTCAATGATTAACAAGGCCATTCACAAAGGTTGATTTGGGAGAGATGTGAATATAGTACTAATTTTGCTTTTATTTTTGTATATATTAAGGTAACTATGCCACCCAGTATTCTCACTATAGCCCCTTACCTTTGATAAACACAGATACATTATTTTCCTAAATGTTGTCGTCCCATCTCGAGATTTACTTAATTTAATTAATTTACCAAAGCGGGTTTGTTAAAAAATGTTTACTATTACATATCTTAAACACTTTGTTAAAAACAGTGCCTTGGGCTGTATTATCTCTCGATGCAGAAAAAGCTTTTGATAGACTAGAATGGGCATACAGTATCTCTGGTCTTGGAACATATGGTAATTGGCTCCAATTTCATTAATAGGATTCAAATGTTATGTCAATATCACTAGAAGCAGCAGACAAGGTGATCCAATTTCGCCTTTGCCATTTTACTATCCCAGTTGCTATAACCAGCAGAATATCTATTGTCAAATGGCTCCCCCTTATCCCATGGCTCCCCCTTGTGACTGTTGGGATACACTTTCAAAATGTATATGGCAAGGTTAACGACTCCAGATAAACTTACTCTTACAAAGAGGGGAATATTTAGGACTATCCGTCCCAAACTTTCAGTTGTATTTCCAGGCTCTAGCATTTTCCCCATCCTAAATCGGTTTATACGTGATTCTTCTGCCCTCTGGCTGTGTATAAAGAGAAATATGGTGTCTCACATTTCCATGGCAGAGGTGGTCTTGAGTCACTGATAAATTCTTTAAACAATGTAAACTATGCTTTGGTCCCATCATTGCTCGCACAATTTCTATTTGTTTCAAAATGGAAAAACAATGTAACTGGGAATCAAAATAGCATGCACATACTCCCAATATTTTCACATAAATTCCTTGAAATCTGGAGGTTGGCCTTTTGAACCCTCCCCCAATAGTTCAAATGGGAAATCCGTATGCTTGCCGATATCATGGTTTGAGAACATTCCAAGATACATAAAAATAAGAGTTTCCGGGTAATGTTTATAGCATTGGTATTGGCCATATCTCACAAACCCCTGAGGTGCCTTATTGCTATTATAAAGTAGTTACCAATGTAATTGGAGCAGTAAAAATACATGTTTTGTCCTGCGTGTGATATACAGTCAGATATAACACGGCTGTCAGCCAATCAGCATTCAGGACTCGAAAGAATAATCTCAGCTAAAGCCCAACACATACAAATAAACAACACAAATACATTTGAGTGTACAAAACTTTAGGAACACCTGCACTTTCCATGAGCGACTGGCCAGGTGAACGCTATGATCTGCTGTTGATGTCACTTGTTACATCCACTTCAATCAGTGTAGATGAAGGGGAGGAGACCGTTTAAAGGATTTTTAAAACATGCGATATGGATGGTGTATGTCCGCCATTCAGAGGGTGAATGGCCAAGACAAAAGATTGAAGTGCCTTTGAATGGGGATTTGGTAGTAGGAGCCAGGCACACCGGTTTGCGTCTGAGTGTGTCAAGAAGTGCAATGCTATTGAGTTTCACGCTCAACAGCTTCCTGTGTGTATCAAAAATGGTCCAGCAACCAAAGGACATGCAGCCAACTTGACACAACTGTGGGAAGCATTGGAGTCAACATGGGCCAGCATCCCTGTGAGACGCTGCTGACGTCTTGCTGAGTCCATGCCCTGACGAATTGAGGCTGTCCTGAGGGCAAAAGTGGGTGCAACTCATTATTAGGAAGGTGTTCCTAATGTTTTGTACACCCAGTGTATGTACTTATATAGGGTGGATACATATATACTGAAACAAAATATAAAACGCAACAATTTCAAGGATTTTACAGTCTTAAGGAAATCAGTCAATTGAAATACATGTATTAGACCCTAATTTGTGGGTTTCACATGACTGGGAATACAGATATGCATCTGTTGGTCACATATAGCTTAAAAAAATATATATATAAAAAATAGGGCAATGGATCAGAAAACCAGTCAGTATCTGGTGTTTTCCATTTTCCTCATGCAGCATGACACATCTCAGGCTGTTGATTGTGGCCTGTGGAATGTTGTCCCACTCCTCTTCAATGGCTGTGCGAAGTTGATCGATATTGGCGGGAACTGGAACATGCTGTCGTAAATTCAATTGATTGGACATGATTTGGAAAGGTACACACCTGTCTATAGAAGGTCCCACAGTTGACAGTGCATGTCAGAGCAAACACCAAGCGATGAGGTCGAAGGAACCATCCGTAGTGCTCCGAGACAGGATGTGTCGAGGCTGAGATCTGGGTAAGGGTACCAAAAAATGTCTAGTAATTGAAGGTCCCCAAGAACACAGTGGCCTCCAGCATTCTTAAATTGAAGAAGTTTGGAACCACCAAGACTCTTCCTAGAACTGGCTGCCTGGCCAAACGGGGGAGAAGTGCCTTGGTCAGGGAGCAGACCAAGAACCCGATGGTCACCCTGACAGAGCTCTAAAGTTCCTTTGTGGTGATGGGAGAACCTTCCAGAAGGACAACATCTCTGCAGCACTCCACCAATCAGGCCTTTATGGTAGAGTGGCCAGGCAAAAGCCACTCCTCAGTAAAAAGGCACGACAGCCCGCTTGGAGTTTTCAAAAAAAGCACCTAAAGACTCTTAGACCATGAGAAACAAGATTCTCTGGTCTGATGAAACCAAGATTGAACTCTTTGGCCTGAATATTAAGCATCACGCCTGGAGGAAACCTGGCATAATTCCTACGGTGGCAGCATCATACTATGGGGGATGTTTTTCAGCGGCAGGGACTGGGAGACTAGTCAGGATCGAGGCAAAGATGAACGGAGCAATGTACAGAAAGCTCCTTGATGAAGAGCTTTCTGGAACTCAGACTGGGGCAAAGGCTCACCTTCCAACAGAACAACGACCCGGAGCACCCAGCCAAGACAACGCAGGAGTGGCTTCGAGTGGTCCATGTCCATGACTGGTCCAGCCAGAGTCCAGACTTCAACCCGATCAAACATCTCTGGAGACCTGAAAATAGCTGTGCATCAACGCTCCCCATCCAACCTGAGAGCTTGAGAGGATCTTCAGAGAAGAATGGACGAAACTCCCCAAATACAGGTGTGCCAAACTTGTAGCGTCATACCAAAGAAGACTCAATGCTGTAATCGCTACCAAAGGTGCTTCAACAAATTACTGAGTAAAGGGTCTGAATAGTTATGTAAATCTGATATTTTTTATAAACTAGCAAAAACAAAACTAAACCTGTATTTGCTTTGTCATTATGGGGTATTGTGTTAGATCAAAGAGTAAAAACACTAATCAATGTTAGAATAAGGCTGTAATGTAACAAAATGTAGAAAAAGTCAAGGGATCTGAATACTTTCGGAAGGCACTGTATGTTAATGCATCCGAGTGTGTCCGTAACCTAATTCAAGAGAATGCCAAGAGTGTGCAAAGCTGTCATCAAGGCAAAGGGTGGCTACTTTGAAGAATCTCAAATATAAAACCTTTTTTTTAGTTTACTACATGATTCCATGTGTTATTTCATAGTTTTGGTGTCTTCACTATTATTCCACAATGTATAAAATTGTACAAATACAGAAAAACCCTTGAATGAGTAGGTGTTCAAACATTTGACTGAAACTGTACACGTAGTAGTCATAAAGTGACTATGCATAAATAATGAACAGCGGGTAGCCGCAGCCAATGCAAATAGTCCAGGTAGCCATTTGATTAGCTGTTCAACAGTCTCATAGCTTGGAGGTAGAAGCTGTTAAAAAGACTTTAGTACGTAGACTTGGCGCTCCGGTACCGCTTGCCGTGTAGTAGCAGAGAGAACAATCCATGACTAGGGTGGTTAGAGTCTTTGGTCATTTGTAGAGCCTTCCTCTGACACCGCCTGGTATAGAGGTCCTGGATGGCAGGAAGCTTGGCCCCAGTGGTGTACTGGGTCGTACGCACAAGAGGTCGACCGATTAATCAGAATGGCTGATTAATTAGGGCCGATTTAAAGTTTTCCTAACAATCGGTAATCTGCCTTTTTGGACACCGATCAATTACATTACACCGACCGATTACATTACACTCCACGAGGAGACTGCGTGACAGGCTGACTACCTGTTACGCGAGAGCAGCAAGGAACCACAGTAAGGTGCTAGCTAGCATTAAAGTTATCTTATAAAAAACAATCAATCAATCTTAACATAATCACTAGTTAACCACATTGTTGATGATATTACTAGTTTATCTAGCTCGTCCTGCGTTGCATATAATTGATGCGGTGCCTGTTAATTTCTCATTGAATCACAGCCTACTTCGCCAAGCGGGTAATGATTTAACAAGCGCATTCACAAATAAAGCACTGTCGTTGCAACAATGTGTACCTAACCATAAACATCAATGCCTTTCTTTAAAATCAATACACAAATATTTTTTAAAAACCTGTATATTTCATTAATATTGCCTGCTAACATGAATTTCTATTAACTAGGGAAACTTGTTAACTTATGTCACTTCTCTTGCGTTCCGTGCAAGCAGAGTCAGGATATATGCAGAAGTTTGGGTATATGCAGAACCACCAGCTTTCATATGTTCTCATGTTCTGAGCAAGGAACTTAAACGTTAGCTTTTTACATGGCACATATTGCACTTTTACTTTCTTCTCCAACTTTTTGTTTTTGCATTATTTAAACCAAATTGAACATGTTTCATTATTTAGTTGAGGCTAAATTGATTTTAATTATGTATTATATTAAGTTTTTTGGTCCTCCAATAATCGGTATTGGTCGACCTCTAGTACGCACTACCATCTGTAGCGCATTGTGGTCGGAGGCCAAGCAGTTGCCATACCATACCTCTTCACGACTGTCTTGTATGGTAAATGTTGAGCGGCTTCACTGTAGGTGATAAGTGTCTCTCTCAATTACATCGCAGAGGGTGGCTGGTGGAATCAATCAAGGATATGTTGGCTGTCCCATTCTCCAGATTGTGACACACGTACACCATTAGGATGGCCATTTACATTGAAGTTATCGAGAACAGGAACCAGGGGGACGGCATTCCTGTTACATCCCACTGCATGCCCGCTATTGGTTCCTGTGTAAATGGATGAGAGACGGGATTTACTCTTACAGAACAGACTAATAATACACCACGTGAACACAGTCAACTAAGTGACACATTTAAACACGTGTTACTTTGGGAAAATAACTATGACTATCATTTGAAACATTCATTGGTATCATCACAGACCATTTCCGGAGACCTTCTCCCTTACCTCACCTCGCTCATCAACTTATCCCTGACTGCTGGCTACGTCCCTTCCGTCTTCAAGAGAGCGAGAGTTGCACCCCTTCTGAAAAAACCTACACTCGATCCCTCCGATGTTAACAACTACAGACCAGTATCCCTTCTTTCTTTTCTCTCCAAAACTCTTGAACGTGCCGTCCTTGGTCAGCTCTCCCGCTATCTCTCTCAGAATGACCTTCTTGATCCAAATCAGTCAGGTTTCAAGACTAGTCATTCAACTGAGACTGCTCTTCTCTGTATCACGGAGGCGCTCCGCACCGCTAAAGCTAACTCTCTCTCCTCTGCTCTCATCCTTCTAGACCTATCGGCTGCCTTCGATACTGTGAACCATCAGATCCTCCTCTCCACCCTCTCCGAGTTGGGCATCTCTGGCGCGGCCCACGCTTGGATTGCGTCCTACCTGACAGGTCGCTCCTACCAGGTGGCGTGGCGAGAATCTGTCTCCTCACCACGCGCTCTCACCACTGGTGTCCCCCAGGGCTCTGTTCTAGGCCCTCTCCTATTCTCGCTATACACCAAGTCACTTGGCTCTGTCATAACCTCACATGGTCTCTCCTATCATTGCTATGCAGACGACACACAATTAATCTTCTCCTTTCCCCCTTCTGATGACCAGGTGGCGAATCGCATCTCTGCATGTCTGGCAGACATATCAGTGTGGATGACGGATCACCACCTCAAGCTGAACTTCGGCAAGACGGAGCTGCTCTTCCTCCCGGGGAAGGACTGCCCGTTCCATGATCTCGCCATCACGGTTGACAACTCCATTGTGTCCTCCTCCCAGAGCGCTAAGAACCTTGGTGTGATCCTGGACAACACCCTGTCGTTCTCAACTAACATCAAGGCGGTGGCCCGTTCCTGTAGGTTCATGCTCTACAACATCCGCAGAGTACGACCCTGCCTCACACAGGAAGCGGCGCAGGTCCTAATCCAGGCACTTGTCATCTCCCGTCTGGATTACTGCAACTCGCTGTTGGCTGGGCTCCCTGCCTGTGCCATTAAACCCCTACAACTCATCCAGAACGCCGCAGCCCGTCTAGTGTTCAACCTTCCCAAGTTCTCTCACGTCACCCCGCTCCTCCGCTCTCTCCACTGGCTTCCAGTTGAAGCTCGCATACGCTACAAGACCATGGTGCTTGCCTACGGAGCTGTGAGGGGAACGGCACCTCAGTACCTCCAGGCTCTGATCAGGCCCTACACCCAAATAAGGGCACTGCGTTCATCCACCTCTGGCCTGCTCGTCTCCCTACCACTGAGGAAGTACAGTTCCCGCTCAGCCCAGTCAAAACTGTTCGCTGCTCTGGCTCCCCAATGGTGGAACAAACTCCCTCACGACGCCAGGACAGCGGAGTCAATCACCACCTTCCGGAGACACCTGAAACCCCACCTCTTTAAGGAATACTTAGGATAGGATAAAGTAATCCTTCTCACCCCCCCCTTAAAATATTTAGATGCACTATTGTAAAGTGGCTGTTCCACTGGATGTCATAAGGTGAATGCACCAATTTGTAAGTCGCTCTGGATAAGAGCGTCTGCTAAATGACTTAAATGTAAATGTAAATCACTGGACTGGTGAAAGCTACTATGTAGTGGAGCCCTTCATGTGTCACTTATTAGATCAGTGAATACTGTAAATAAGGGAGGAGAGAAGGAAGGATGCATTTTAAAGACCCATTCCATTTAAAAAATATAGATATATTTTTTTACTTTTCCTGTTGAAAGAAAATATACCATGTATAAATACAGTAATGTTCACCAAACTTGTTTTCTTTTGGAAACAAGGAGTATGCCATTTAAGGTGTTGGTCTGATGGTGCCCTATGATGTCATCCGGTGATAAATGAGGTGAAAACGAGACTGGAGTGTGACTTTAAAGTATTGGAACAAGGCTAAAACTAAGAAGTACAGGTCACACATCCATGACTTACCTTCCGCGTTTCTCCGCATGAACAGAAAAACTACAACAGCTCCTACAACACCTCCTACAACAGCTCCTAGAAATCCAATTCCAACTTTCCATCCCAAGGGGTATTCCTCTTGAAATATTTTGTCTGAAAAACAAGTAACGTGAAACCATCATAAGACATTAGTACCTACAGTGTGAAAGATTACTTCAAAATAGTTCATAACTGTGAATGACCTGTATGTTGGAATTTAATAAAAAATTAAATAGTTCATAAATACAATTGAAAACAGCAACAGTAAATAACCCCACACAGAGATTCAGGCCATCATTCCAACCCTCAACAAGGAGGTTTTAAAATTCCTCGCAACATAGTAAATTCAGTCCTGTATCCAAAAACCAACTCACCTGGAACATGAATCTGTGTCTCCCTCATGTGTTTGATCTCCAGCTGTTGAACTCGACAGGTGAACACATTGGTGGCAGTCTTCTGGACAGTGAAATAGCGTGTCACTGTGTACAAGCCCTCGGAATCCATGGGTCTCTCTGTAGGTTCATCAGCAGGGAGGAGGGTTCCCTTACTGTTCAGCAACACCAACTCAGGCTTATAGACTAACCCTTCTGCCTCACACTTCAGGACCACTTCCTTGTCTTTGGTTCTCACAATGGAAAGCCATGGCCGAGGGGCTGCACCTACACAGACACAAAGACATAAAAGGTTTATAGGATTTATCATCCTGATATTGATGGACCTTTAAAAGTATGATGTCGAAGTATATTTGATTAAATAATTGTAATTATGACATCAAATATCACTTTTTGTTTGTACAGAGGTTGACATTTCTAATATGAATTGATTAGGTTTTGGAAACTCACCCCTGACTTTCCCTGATTGGTCTTTCAGGGGTGGTTGGGTGGGTTGGAGGGAGGATGAAGGAGTCCCATCCTCTATACATTGTAGAGATAGAAGAACAGATTTCAGACCTCTGTACTCAATGTGCGTGATGTCATAATAACAATTTTTGGGGCCAGGCACCTTTCTTGACATCCAATGCATCATATAACACCGTTAATCAATAAATGAGAGGAAGGATAAACATGCTGATCATTCAAGTTAGCCAATCACTTTGTTGGCATTTGATCGACTGACAAAGAAATCTGAACCATGTGTTTGGTAATCAAATGACTCACCGCCGACATAGAGTTCAATGGTGGTTTTCTGGTGGCCTAACGTTGGTATGTAACAGGTGTAATTTCCAGCATCAGAGAGTTTCACATTGGTCAGCTTTAGTGAGACGTTTCCGTTATTCAGTTCTTCCCTGAACAGTGACGTCCTACCACTGTAGGATGGATACTGGATCACATTGTCATCACTACGGTCTCGGTACAAATGCACCTCTTTTGGCTCTAGAACTGGTCTCTGCCACTCTACGGACTCTTCAACAGCACTTGTGGTAGGTCTCAGGAAACAAGGCAAGATGACATCCCTGCCAACTATGCCACGAACAGGGTCCGTTGAACCAACAACAAGAACTGAAACAGAAAAAAAAGCAGATCACATTATGAGACACTTGGCCTACATAGCAAAACAATTGTTTTATTAGTTATTTCAGGAACATGGATGCATGCAGCCAGACAGATGAGAGCACGGCTAGACAAACAAGTAGACAGCCAGAAGGGCAGGCAGGCAGACAGACGAGCGCATATAGAGAGGTGACCACCAGAGAGAATTATATTGGGTGAATTAAAGATAGAATAAGATCTTAAGCAACATATTGTACGAATTGAAATTCACAATTGTGCACAATTATTCAGGGACCCGTTGTGAGTTCTACTTTCAGAACTACGGTTAATGGATAAAAAGTATACAAACCCTCTGGAACACATCTTTAACTAGTTATCAATTCCATGTTGTTTTTTATTACTTATGAGATGTTTATTGTGTAATGTGTATAAACACTACATTTTTGTTCAAATATTTTATCATTTATTGTAAACAAATTGCTACAGCACAAAGACCAGAGAGAGAGAGGGGAGAGAAAAAGAGAGACCCTGACCCAGCCTGCCAGCTACCTTCAGGCTCCAGCTACACCCAGTCCGCTAGCTATCCTAAGCCTCAGCTTGCTAGCTACCCTCAACCCAAGGGTACCAGCTACACCTAGCCCCAGCCTGCCCTGCCAGTTACCCAGAGCCTGCCAGCTGCACTCAGCTTTTGCCTGCCAGCTATACCCAGCCCCATCTACCCTCAGCAAGAGTCCCATAGACATTATCAAGCCCCATCCTGCCACCAGAAGTACAACTCCCCCAGTGGTCATGTGCCACGCACCCAAAGAAGTGCCGCCCTTCCAGTGGTCAGTGTCTCATGCCACCAAAGCGTTCCCGCTCCAATGACCAGCGTGTCATGCCCACTGAAAACTCCCCCTCCAGTGGCCTTCGTCCCCCCCTAAGCTCACCCTCGAACCAAAGCACCCCCAGAGCCAAACCGGCCATCCCGGATGGCACTGTGATAGCAAACTGGATGTAGTCTGAGTAGAGTGTTGGAGGCTATTTTGTGAAGGAGGCTTTTTTTTAAGGAGGAGGCAGCTTTGTTTGCGAAATAGGAAGCAGAGTCTAGATTTAATTTTGGATTGGAGATGCTTAATGTGAGTCTGGAAGGAGAGTTTACAGTCTAACCAGACACCTATGTATTTGTAGTTGTTCACATATTCTAAGTCAGAACCGTCCAGACTAGAGTAGTGATGCTGGTCGGGCGGGTGCGGGCAGCAATCGGTTGAAGAGCATGCATTTAGTTTTAATAGCATTTAAAATAAGTTGGAGGCCACGGAAGGAGTGTTGTATGGCATTGAAGCTCGTTTGGAGGTTTGTTAACACAGTGTCCAAAGAAGGGCCAGATGTGTACAGAATGGTGTTGTATGCGTAGAGGTGGATCAGAGAATCACCAGCAGCAAGAGCAACATCATTGATATATACAGAGAAAAGAGTCAGCCCGAGAATTGAACCCTTTGGTAACCCCATAGAGACTGCCAGAGGTCCGGACGACAGGCCCTCCGATTTGACACACTGAACTCTATCTGGGAAGTACTTGGTGAATCAGGCGAGGCAGTCCTTTGAAAAACCAAGGCTATTGAGTCTGCCGATAAGAATGCGGTAATTGACAGAGTCAAAAGCCTTGGCCAGGTCGATGAAGACGGCTGAACAGTACTGTCTTTTATCGATGGCGGTTATGATATCGTTTAGGACCTTGAGCGTGGCTGAGGTGCACCCATGACCAGCTCGGAAACCAGATTGCATAGTGGAGAAAGTACGGTGGGATTCGAAATGGTCGGTGATCTGTTTTAACTTGGCTTTTGAACATTTTAGAAAGGCAGTGCAGGATGGATACAGGTCTATAACAGTTTGGGTTTGGATTGCCTCCCCCTTTGAGCCGTCTCCGGTGCGTTGTCCAACATTACCAACAGGGAGGTTGTTAAATGTTGTTAAATATGGTTCGAATTGTTATAAATGACTAAATTACAGAATTTAAAAGTTCTGCGCTTGTGAGAATTTTTTTTTTTAAACGAGTTTCAACCAATGTTGTGTAAAAACCCTGTATGACTAACCCCTTTTTATTATTATTTTTATTTCACCTTTATTTAACCAGGTAGGCTAGTTGAGAACAAGTTCTCATTTACATCTGCGACCTGGCCAAGATAAAGCATAGCAGTGTGAACAGACAACAACACAGAGTTACACATGGAGTAAACAATAAACAAGTTGGCCCTCGCTACATATTCGTGGCCAGACCCACTGGCTCCAGGTCATCTACAAGTCCATGCTAGGTAAAGCTCCGCCCTATCTCAGTTCACTGGTCACGATGGCAACACCCACCCGTAGCACGCGCTCCAGCAGGTGTATCTCACGGATCCTCCCTTTTTTTCTCACAAGTGCAGAACTTTTAAATTCTGAAATGTAGTCATTTTTAAGAATTCGAACCATATTTAACAACCTCCCCGTTGGCAATGTTGGACAACGCACCGGAGACGGCTCCTCGTATAAAACGAGGGCTTGGGAAGTTCTGGCGTGGAATGTGCTTTGAGGATTTTCTCTACAGATAATGTTGATACACGGACTGTAAACTAGCCTTAAGGGCGCTCATGCAAATTGTGACCCCATTTATTTACTTGTTTGAACGTTCTCCGGCTGTAACGTCAGACGGTACTGTGGTGTTTGACAATGAATACGAAAGGTTTCAGACCTACCCGGATGATCCGCACTGGAGACAGCCGAGTGGAGTTCCAGAAACAGACAGACCACCCATCTGTTGAAAATGTTTCCGACCACTCCTCGCATACGATAATCCTTCATTTTCTTTAACATAGGCAGCGCAACACAACCAACTGAAGTGTATGCGTTTACAACAGGAATCTGTTCCAAAAACGTAGTAAATAACAAATAACGCATACAAAGTAGCATGAACAATTCCCCCAACTAACTGCTAACTGTCTGAATCGCCGTGTCCCCAGCCAGCCCAACCACTCACTTGACCCATATTTATTTTCAATCTCTTTTCGATTTTTAATTCGAGTATACCTTCCGGTAACCTGCCTCACCCAATGTGATACGGAATATCCATTTTAAATGTTAGAACACATTCAAGAACCTCCAGAAGCTAACCAGCTACAAGCTATTTAGTCATTGTTAGCCACTGCTAGCGGCTTTTACGTTCTGCACAGCCAGCCATTTTTTTTTTAGCCTGGATAATACTCGCCAGTCTACCAGTATCGAACTGTCTCTCCACAACAACGCCGGATTCCAGCCGTAATCCCTGGACCACTACAGCTAGCTTGCACCCAGTACCGAAGCTATCCCTGAGGCCCACTTCCCGGCCTACTCAGCTGTTCACCCGAACCACACTCATACACGGCTAGAGCCCAATACTCCACCGGATCCTTGCTGTAAACCCTGGACATTGGCTAACGCCACTCCCACGGAGCCAGGCACATCTCCCAGCCAACGCCCCTGTTATGGGTGTAAGATGGCACAGTGATTCCATCTGTTGGTAAATGTTCATTAGTGCAACTCTTGTGATTTACCAGGGTGCTTGAGATACCCGGATGTGTTGTCATGTACTGAACAAGACTGGTTACTCGCATCAATGCCTCTGTCTCTTCATTTAACGTTCAAACACCCCCCCGGGCAACTAACTTTAAACGCTGTGTCGCTAGCGTAGTGGGGCTCCCCTGTTCCATCTACTGCTTCCCCCTGGACACTATGATCACTTGGCTACATAGCTGATGCCTGCTGGACTGTCCATTAATCACGGTACTCCATTATGTTTGTTTATGTTTTGATGTATACTTAATCTGACCCTCTGCCTAGTCAATGCCATTTTACCTGCTGTTGTTGTGCTAGCTGATTAGCTGTTGTTGTCTCACCTATTGTTTTAGCTAGCTCTCCCAATCAACACTTGCGATTACTGTATGCCTTGTTGTCTGTTCACACTGCTATGCTTTATCTTGGCCAGGTCGCAGTTGTAAATGAGAACTTGTTCTCAACTGGCCTACCTGGTTAAATAAAGGTGAAATAAATCAAATAAATGCATCTGAAGACTAGCGAGGAGGAGAAAAGCCTGCTTTGGATGAGCAAGGAAGAACAATAACAACTAGCTATATCAGATAAACATGTTCAGGAAAAGCAGGGCGAGAGCAAGCTAGTAGTTGTTATGCAGGTGAATGAGGACCCAAAAGCGACTTGGCGAAAACAGAGTCTTTAATCCAGTAAAGTAACTTTACAATCAAAAGGCATAATTCTACTCGTAATGACGAGAACAGACTGGAGACTTGATCAAGAACTGCAGGTTGCCTCGGGAAGGCACTTGAACGTAGCAGACTCAGACACCTGCTCACCACGCAGCATCTGAGGGAAACACGACACGACAGGGCGATACATAGACACAGCACGGTGAACAATAGACAAGGATCCGACAGGGCAGGAACGGAAAACAAGGAGAGAAATAGGGACTCTAATCAGGGAAAAGGATCGGGAACAGGTGTGGGAAGACTAAATGATTGATTAGGGGAATAGGAACAGCTGGGAGCAGGAACGGAACGATAGAGAGAAGAGAGAGAGGAAGGGAGAGAGAAAAAGGGGAACGAACCTAAAAAGACCAGCAGGGGGAAAATGAACAGAGGGAAAAGCAAAATGACAAGACAATCTAAGACAAAACATGACAGTACCCCCCACTCACCGAGCGCCTCCTGGCGCACTCGAGGAGGAATCCTGGCGGCAACGGAGGAAATCATCAATAAGTGAACGGTCCAGCACGTCCCGAGACGGAACCCAACTCCTCTCCTCAGGACCGTAACCCTCCCAATCCACTAAGTATTGGTGACCCCGTCCCCGAGAACGCATGTCCATGATCCTACGTACCTTGTAAATAGGTGCGCTCTCGACAAGGACGGGAGGGGGAGGGAAGACGAACGGGGTGCGAAGAAAGGGCTTGACACAGGAGACATGGAAGACAGGATGGACGCGACGAAGATGTCGCGGAAGAAGCAGTCGCACAGCGACAGGATTGACGACCTGGGAGACACGGAACGGACCAATGAACCGCGGAGTCAACTTACGAGAAGCTGTCGTAAGAGGAAGGTTGCGAGTGGAAAGCCACACTCTCTGGCCGCAACAATACCTTGGACTCTTAATCCTGCGTTTATTGGCGGCTCTCACAGTCTGTGCCCTGTAACGGCAAAGTGCAGACCTCACCCTCCTCCAGGTGCGCTCACAACGTTGGACAAACGCTTGAGCGGAGGGAACGCTGGACTCGGCAAGCTGGGATGAGAACAGAGGAGGCTGGTAACCCAGACTACTCTGAAACGGAGATAACCCGGTAGCAGACGAAGGAAGCGAGTTGTGAGCGTATTCTGCCCAGGGAGCTGTTCTGCCCAAGACGCAGGGTTTCTGAAAGAAAGGCTGCGTAGTATGCGACCAATCGTCTGATTGGCCCTCTCTGCTTGACCGTTAGACTGGGGATGAAACCCGGAAGAGAGACTGACGGACGCACCAATCAAACGACAGAACTCCCTCCAAAACTGTGACGTGAATTGCGGGCCTCTGTCTGAAACGGCGTCTAACGGGAGGCCATGAATTCTGAACACATTCTCGATGATGATTTGTGCCGTCTCCTTAGCGGAAGGAAGTTTAGCGAGGGGAATGAAATGTGCCGCCTTAGAGAACCTATCGACAACCGTAAGAATCACAGTCTTCCCCGCAGACAAAGGCAGACCGTTAATGAAGTCTAGGGCGATGTGAGACCATGGTCGAGAAGGAATGGGGAGCGGTCTGAGACGACCGGCAGGAGGAGAGTTACCCGACTTAGTCTGCGCGCAGTCCGAACAAGCAGCCACGAAACGGCGCGTGTCACGCTCCTGAGTCGGCCACCAAAAGCGCTGGCGAATAGACGCAAGAGTGCCTCGAACACCGGGATGACCAGCTAACTTGGCAGAGTGAGCCCACTGAAGAACAGCCAGACGAGTGGAAACAGGAACGAAAAAGGAGGTTACTAGGACAAGCGCGCGCGACGCAGTGTGCGTGAGTGCTTGCTTAACCTGTCTTTCAATTCCCAGACTGTCAACCCGACAACACGCCCATAAGGAAGAATCCCCTCGGGATCAGTAGAAGCCACAGAAGAACTAAACAGACGGGATAAGGCATCAGGCTTGGTGTTTTTGCTACCCGGACGGTAAGAAATCACAAACTCGAAACGAGCGAAAAACAACACCCAACGAGCTTGACGGGCATTAAGTCGTTTGGCAGAACGGATGTACTCAAGGTTCTTATGGTCTGTCCAAACGACAAAAGGAACGGTCGCCCCCTCCAACCACTGTCGCCATTCGCCTAGGGCTAAGCGGATGGCGAGCAGTTCGCGGTTACCCACATCATAGTTGCGTTCAGATGGCGACAGGCGATGAGAAAAATAAGCGCAAGGATGAACCTTATCGTCAGACTTGGAAGCGCTGGGATAGAATGGCTCCCACGCCTACCTCTGAAGCGTCAACCTCGACAATGAATTGTCTAGTGACGTCAGGAGTAACGAGGATAGGAGCGGACGTAAAACGTTCTTTTAGAAGATCAAAAGCTCCCTGGGCGGAACCGGACCACTTAAAACACGTCTTGACAGAAGTAAGAGCTGTGAGAGGGGCAGCAACTTGAACGAAATTACGAATG